>NC_133782.1:25853544-25904252 GCF_003597395.2 Chelonoidis abingdonii | reverse complement strand
GGTGGTGAAGCACTGGAATGGGTTACCTAGGGAGGTGGTGGAATCGCCTTCCTTAGAGGTTTTTAAGGTCAGGCTTGACAAAGCCCTGGCTGGGATGATTTAGTTGGGAACTGGTCCTGCTTTGAGCAGGGGGTTGGACTAGATGACCTCCTGAGGTCCCTTCCAACCCTGATATTCTATGATCTATGATAACTCAGTGACATAAGTGACAGCTAGGTGCAAAAGAAAGTTTTGTGGCTAGCGCAAATGGTGGAGAGGCAGGAGGCCTGTGTTCTATTCCTTGGTGTACCACAGATTTGCTGGGTGACCTTGGGCAAGTCACTCCCCCCACCTCACTTTGCCTCAGTTTCCCCATCTGCAGATTGGGGATGAGAATACTGAACTACACAACAGAAGAGCTGTAAAGCTCTTTGAAATCCCTGGATGGAAGATGCCACAGAAACACCAAGTGTTGTATATGTTTCCAAACAGCTGCCTTACAGCAACACTGTTCAGTGATACAAGGAATAAAAAGCTTGAACCCTTAGCTACAGCAGGCAGTTTATAGCCCGATACTAGAAAGAACATCAGCAACAACAAAACAATACCAGGGAAAGCTTCACTCTTCATTTAATCTGGATGGATCTGTTGCAGTGAAGCAGTGAATGAAAAGGGTCATGAACGTGTTAGGGCTTCTCTGAGCAATACTCAGACACCTTTGGTTTTATGATTCAGCAGCTCTTGCCACTTAAAGCTCTTACTTCCAGCCCAGAGTCAGAGCTCTCTGGGGGCAACACTGCAGTGGTGGGGGAAGATAGTGAACTCGCTGCAACTCAGTACAGCACCACTTTGCAACTAAAGGTTCCTACAGGAGACTAACTCTTTCTGTGCCAAGTGGCACAATGCCCCCAGCTCAACCCCTCTCGATTTCATTCTGTCCCTGAAGGGCATATAACAACTACAAGCAGGGTGCCAGTTGTCATCTTCTCTTATTTTTAAGTGTCAAATTTAAATTGGACCTGTTCTAAGCATTTACTCAAGGCCAGTTTAAGTGCCTATAAACTAGACTCAGCGAAGGCAGACTTTTAAAATGGGGCTCATGAGAGCATAATTAGTTGACATGGCTCTCCATACGGTTTGGGAATACCCAGGTATAATGTAAATTAGATTCTTAAAAGGATATCATCAAGCTTGTTGAGCCAGGACTTTTTTTTTGCTCTGTTAGTAAAGTCTTTGTCGTTCTTCATCTCTGGGTGTGGCTGTTTTACCAAACCCCAGTGTTGCAGCATCTTTTATTTCATTAAAGAATCAGTAAATGCTGGCAGCCAGGCACTTGTGAGCCACCTTACAATGACAAACCAACACACACGGCTCAACACTTATGAATAACCCTGTAATATCTTTGCTGCATAGTCTGTTCTCCTAGGCAACCCTACAGTAACAGAGCAGCATGCACAGCCCCATGTGCAGTCACAACCCTACAATAACAAACAGTCTACACAACATTTGCACAGCTTACAAACAACCCTATAATAATAAATCAGTGTGTACAGCCGGTGAACTTGAGTAAACCTACAATAAACTAGTATGTACAGCTAAGCCTGCCCAGGCAACCATAGGGTAACACAGCAGGATGTGCATCCCTGAACTCATGGCGTAACATACCAGTGTGCCCAGCCCAGCTTTCATGAGCAGCCTAACAACAAGTGAACAGCACAGACAACTCAGCACCCATGAGCAAGCCCCCTAATGAACTGGTTTTTGTATCTGATGGAGGTGGGGCTGAACTGCAGTAAGGGAACATGTCAGCTTACAGCCTTCTAGCGCTTCTCAGAAATAACCCGGAGGGGAGAAGCTGCTCTTTTGTCAATGATGAACGACAGTGGGTTGGTGGCGGCAAAATGACTAAATTCTGATCCCCGGAAATATGTTTGTTGGGTCTAGAGTGGAGTATCACCAGGGAAGGGAATGAGACATTTGTAGCTCCTCATGGTTGCTAGATTTACACTAATGTGGAGGTGATGGAAATCTGATCAAGTCAGATACTGGATGGAAGACATGAGACATGATCCAGAGTCCACTGAAGTTAATGGGCATCCTTCTGTTGGCTTCAATGGACTTTGCATCAGGCCCAGCTCCAGAGAAGTGCTCTGCAGAAGGAGTCAGGCCTAGAGATATAAGGCAGAACTATCTGGACTCAGACCAACCGGCTTCATGCATGTGAGAGGTTTCAACATAATGGAGCACACTTTCAGCCCTGGCCGATATAGTGAGAATGTGTGGTGTGTCTTTGGGAGGGGGTCTGTCTTCTTTAGAGCCTGACCCCTTTATGACCTTACTGTGTGTCTACCCCACCACTCTGTTTCCTCTTCTGTGTTAGGGTCTTCTATGCTGCACCTGGGACTGTGCTTCCCAGATCGAGTAGACAGACACACACTAGTAAGGCTTCAGCGAGACTGCTAAAAATATCAGTGTAGCTGGGGGTAGCATGGGCAGTGACTCAGGCCAGCCACGTGAGCACATACCCTCAGATGCGTTTGTACCCAGGGCAGCTAGCCCGTGCCGCTGCTGCCTGCTCCTCATGCTACTGTGGTTACACTGTTATGTTTAGCACGCCAGCTTGATGAGAGCTAGCGTGAGTATGTCTATTCGAGCTGGAAATCGCACCCCCAGTTTGCCCCACCCACAGTGCTCTTCCGGCTATTATAAACAGTAACTTTATATACTTGAACATCAGCACTCATACACACAGGGAAAGCTCCCACCCCCATGTGCCTGTCTCAGGCCAGCACATCAAAGGAAACAGGGAGAACAAAGCCCTGATAGAAAAGTCCTCAAAGTGCATAGCACATACATGCAGCTGGGGCTGCGGAATGTGAAATGTGAGAAGCTTTCAACAAATGTCTTTAGAGATAAAACTCAGAATTCTCCCCTCCCTTCCCCCCAACTCTTTTTTTTCAGCAAAAGCACAAGAGAGTGACGGTGGAGTCAAATGTCAGTGAGAGCTGGAGAGAGTGAGACTGTGAGTGAATGACAGCCCATCAGCCTGCCAAGGGCTCCTCAGTGAACCAGGATTTGAGAGATGTGCTGAAGATACAATCCAGCACTGGCTTTAAGCACATGCACAGGCAGCAGTCCCTGATTTCCCACCGCAGTCTCTGCAATTCATGCACTAGGCCATCCCTCCTTCTGGAAATGGGCCAGACAGGAAGGTACCAACTCATGTGCCAGGCCATCCCTTGCTCTGGAATGGGACCAAACAGGAAGGTACCAACCCATGTGCCATGCCATCCCTTTTATTGGACCAGACAGGGAGCTAACAATTTTTTCTCCCATTTCTGCACCCTGAACAGGTTGCAGATCTGCTTTGTATCAGCCCCTGCAGTTATACCACTGTTAATGCTGTGACCTTCTGAAACACTGCAAGCTAAGCAGTGTTAGGTTAAGTCAATATATGGAAAGGAGACCTCAAAAGAAAACTCAGTGTGCAGCAGGTAGTTTTTTTGTTTCTTTCAAAGATGTTTTTTTCAAAGGGAGTGCTCTTCCCATGCTGCGCCTGGATACTGTTACATGGTGCTCTGCAGGTTGGTGGCCAGAGACCATGGTGATGGGCACAATATAAGAAGCTGCACAGAATAGCATTTTACAGAGAGACAAAACACAGCTCTGGGTCACTGGTGATCACTAATGCTCCCAGGCCACTTACCCTAAGAGAGGGCAGGAAGTTAATCCTGATTTCTTACCCAAGCTCCAGCTTGGGTCAGTACATTCTGACTCCCCTAATCCATTCCCTCCACCCCCAACTCCAGCGGTCCCAGCTGGACAAGTTGTTCTCCTCTGCTTTCCTGTCCTAACACTTCCATTGCCTGCTGCCTTCCTCCCCAGAAATGGCTGCATTTCACCAGGGGGAGGAAACAATCTCCATGTATCAGTTAAATGAGGCACTTTTGGCTCCTGCAGAATGTGAGTCTAATCAGCTGCAAGCCCAGATACCTCCTGCCAGTGAGACCATTGTGAGTGGTTCCCTCGTCTCCCTGGTCCTCCAGCCATCCCTGGCTACTAGCCTTTGATAGCACAGCAGTGGAAAGGACACGTCACAGCTCCCTTTCCTCCCCCACCCTGATCTGTGACTGGTTGTTTACGTAGGCTCTACAAGGCTGACTCAACAGAACAAGGCAATAACTCTGGGCGTTTTCAGCCCAACATCTGGGGGACTAACAGGACTCTGTTTGAGCATCTAATTAGATCAGAGTAAACCTCTGGTATGGCAAAGTTACAGTGTTTTTCCCTGGAGACACTGGGCCCTGGCAGGATTGCAGTTTGATTCTGATCTACATAATTTGCAATAATCCTTAGAACTGACTCAAGCAATGAGGTTCATTGCACAGCTCACTGGATTTAATCCACCGCTCTGGCGGCTCTAACAAAGCTAATGGCACAGACAGCGCCGGAACACCATGTATAGCTAGGAGGCAGAGATAAAGTGCTAATCCTACCCTATGCATTCAACCTGCTTTCTTCTTCGGCTCTCACCCTGATGTGTCTCAAGAGCACAAGGAAAGAGGGAGATGCTGCGCCAAGAAAAGGAGATCAAAGCAGATTCTTCTGTGTGCGTTTGTGATCGGCCCATGACTCTGGAACCAGTACCACTCCTTCATGGTGCTGTTTGTTTATTGGTCACATCAGCACGCCATTTTGGGGGGAAGGGGTGGCAGCAGCGTGGCCCATGGCCTGTGCAGGATGGTGGGCGGAGACAACGAGGGAAGGTCCAGCTGCTAAATGGGTGATGACTTCCAAGCAGCACCACATGGAGCTGCAACTTTGCCTGAGTTTAGTGGGGCGCTCTTGGCTGGTTTGGTGTCCCCAGAAGCCCAGCAGCTGCTCCACAGGGCTAGCCACAGCTAGCTGACGTGTTCTTAAACATGACTGTGTTTGTCCACCCTAAGCTGTGTTAGTTAATGTTCCTAATACAAAGACTTCCCCAGTGCAAACATATAGCCAGGGGGGCATTGCCCATTTAGCATCTTTCATCTGTGGATCTCAAAGAGCCCTGTCAGCATCAATTCATTAAGCCTCTGCACCTCTGTAAGGTAGGTGGCTTTGTCCCCATTTAACATAGTGGCACAGAGCAGGAAAATGACTTGCACAAGGTCACCTCGTGAGTCAGTGACAGAGCTGGGAACAGAACCCAGCTCTCCTGGCACCTAAGACTGTGCTCCACAAAGCCACCTGTTCCTCCTCTCATGCACTTGCCTGCTTGTGCAAAGCGAACAACAGGGAGAGCAGAGGTGGATTCCTATGGGATCCCACCAGCCCTGCAGTGACCAGTTTACACCGAGAGGTGCGAGAACTGCCCCGCCCCCGCAGCTCTTTATCTAGCAAACACAACTAGAAATATCCACCTTTGGATGAAACAACTGCAGTGTTTGCATCTCTCCCCTCTGGGGCAGTGAATCCCACAGGCAACGGCCCACAGCAGTTCCCTTTTATTGGGGTGACCTGCCCCAGGTCTCACTAAGAACTCAGGGATCTTGAGGAATCTGTGGCAGGGAGATGACTCAGCCTAGAGTCTAAAAGTAATGAATGGGGTGTGGCTGCAGGGGTACTGGGAGGTTGGCTGGACATGAACACACATACATGCAAGGTCTGGGATGGAAAGTGAAGCTGCCAACTCTCTAAAGGCCAGGAAACCATTCCCATTTTAATTCCTCTTGCTAACAACTTTGCCTTTTGAATCCTCTCCCTGTCCCCCTGCAGCTGGTCCTAACCATCCCCAATACTCAGAGGAAAGCTTGTTAAACACTCAATGAACATAGATGGCCAAGAGAATGGATTGCAGGTAATCTGGGGCAGGGACTTCTCTGTACAGCACCTAGCACAGTGCAGCCCTGATCCTTGAGAGGTGCTAAATGCTCAGGTATTGTTGGGCTACCAGCTCAGACTATCAGATATGGTGTACGCAGCACCAGGAGTGTGCTGGGTGCTCTGTGTCTAGCTCACACCAGCTCTGTCTGCCACTGATATGGAGCAAGGTGGGCCACGTTCCTCTTCTAGGGGAGTGGTACATATCAGGAGCCTGATCCAAAGCCTGCTGGTCAATGAGAGTTTTTCCATAGACTTCAATGGGTTTGGGATCAGTCCCCAAACACACCTCTGGAATGCATAAGGCACCAGTGTATCCAGCCCTCTGCCCTTCATCTGTAATCTGCTCCTGGACTGCTCACCATACAGCTGAGAGCCCAGGGGACTGCAGGATGTAGCCTGTTTAGGCTCTGGGGTGCTGATATGGGGCTGGGAGGGACAGGAATCTTGAAGGTGCCGCTGTTGGAAAGGCTGATTGGCAGCAGCATGCTTTGAGGAGGGGTTTGGCGGAGAAGGGGAGGCGGTGGGTTTAGTGCCTGAGAAAGAAGAGACCGTTCCAGCTCTTCCCATGAAACATGTATGATCATATCGTAGGCAGAGGTGGCAGAGTTTGTGCCTGTCTTCTTCTTCCATCTCAGTGCCACACACTGGTTTAAATCAGCCTGAAGCTGGTAGTGAGACCTGGAGGATGGGGACAGCAAGGAACGGAGTGGGAGGATCAGGAAAGGTAAACACCCAGGTGGGAGCCCAGATCCAAGCCCCATTAACTGACAGGGCCTTTGGTCTCAGTAGGAGTCAGCTCAGGGCCTCAGACACAAGCTGGCAACCAGTCTGGTAAGCAAAGTAGAGACTTTGAAAATGTGGTGCGTAAAGACTTGCAATCATATTCCCACCAGTCTGGGTCTGCTTGGGGTCTCAGGCTTGGACTGGCTCAGCGTTTGGATGGGAGCCATCCAAGCCAGAGCCAGGGTGATGGGAAAAGCGGTTCTTGTGACTCTGTAAGAGGCGCTCTTTCTGCTGAAGCCATACTGGCCCAATGCCCCAGCAGGTTGCCAGGGGGTGCCGTGCTGCAGATGTTGCTGTCTTTTTATCACAACTGATTGTCGCAAGGAAGGCTGTTGTTCCTGGAGTCCCAGCCATATCCTGACTTAGGTCATTACATCCTCGCTATCCACATTAGCCCTGCAGTGTCAGCCAGAGAGGGCATTCTTCACTTGCTCATGTGGAGTGCTGCCGAACATGCCACTTGAGTGCTGCATTCTACCCTAGAGGCAGCTGCGTTAGAGCAACTGGAGAAGCCAGCCTTGTATGTGCAGTGTTTGGGAGCCTTTGGTGTGAAAGGTGCTCGTCAACTGCAAGACATTCATATGATCATTACACAAAAAATCACCTGTACTGTGCCCAAGCTGAAGTTTCAGCAGCTGATGCCAAATTTATTTCTAACTCTACTTGGGAGTGTATTTAAGCTTCCTTTGGAAATGTCACTGCGCTGGTCGGAAGAAGATGGGTACAATTTCCTTTAAAATAGAATCAAGCATATGGGAGGAGGATGATTATATCTGTCCCAAGCTGCCAAATTTCTTCTATGGAGCTAAAAATCTTCCCCAACATGTCCCAGCCCACAGTGTTCCTGAGTGGTGATGCTGGTGCTGAGACTTTTATATTAGCAGATTACTGCATGTGCAAAAATACATCTATCCAGCCACCTCCCAGGTGGCTCCAGTTCTGAGAGGGTTGCAGTGGTCGAGTGATTCCCCCACTTACTGGCTGGGATAACTTCTTCATCTGAGATGATTTAAATTAAACTGGTTTTAGGCCATAAGAATCGAATAGAATGGTGCCTTGTACTATAAAGCACACTGGACCCCTTCCCCTACACATCACTCCAAAGATATATAGGGGCTGCTGTAGGCTGGATGAGAATTCCCCCAGTGCCCAGCGCAGGAGCAGCATAGGGCTCATGTACATGACCTCTGGCACAGGGATCATGCTGTAGGGTAGGAGAGGATGTGCAGGACTGCTCAGTGCTACAGGGATATCAGAAGGCAGAGCAACCCAGAGGTGCTGTGGGGAGGCTGCCATAAATTGGAGCAGACCTTGTATTTGAGCAAACCTACCCCCCCGTTTGGGGATCGCTCAACTTCAATGCCATGCTGCAGGAACCGATGTGCAGCACACTTTTCTCTGAGCCCGTGCGAACCCCGTGCCGTAGCTGGGTGTGAGGAGGTGTGGTGCCGCTGGGGGTTCCATAAATTCTCATTCCACAATCATTCATCATCTAACCATTTGTGTCCATTGAAGATCTCCTGGCATTTTTCAAGTGACTATTAACCCAGTGTCCTGGCTGGACTGTGTTTCAGTAACAACATCCTGCATCGCTGATTCGCCCTGAAATTTCAACTGGATACAACAGTGTTCTCCATGGCCCCAGCCAGATCATGTGACATTGCTGTTATTTGATGGAGAAGGTGATCCCAAGAGATGTGTTTCTCCCTCTGTATATAATTTTATAATAGCTTGTAAAGTGCTCTGCAATCTTCACGGCTGAAATGTCGCATGTGAAATATCAGCTGCCATCATAAATGGCTTCCGCTAACCATCTTATCCACCATTCGATGGCAGACTTTACTTCCTAAGTTTACTTAGTTGATATGCAATCTGCCAGTTATGAAAGAGTGGGTTATTAAAAGCACATTTATTACTTAGTTGTTAGAAGTAACAAGACTCAGGTGTTTCAGCATGTACTCACTTAACACAGTGACTTTTGCTGTTAAAAACAGCCATATTGCATCAGACCAAAGGCCCATCTAGCCCAGTATCCTGTCTTCCAACAGTGACCAATGACTGATGCCCCAGAGGGAATCAACAGAACAGGTAGTCATCAAGTGATCCATCCCATCACCCATTCCCAGCTTCTGGCAAACAGAGACTCGGGACTCGATTGAGGGACCTATCCTTCAGGAGCTTATCTAGTTCTTTTTTGAACCCTATTATAGTCTTGGCCTTCCCAACGTCCTCTGGTAAGGAGTTCCACAGGTTGGCCATCACAAGCAGCCCAACTACCCATGGTGGTTCTTGCAGGTGTCGATGCTAGTTTCTCAAGAGACACAAGGACCCACATGGCTCCTCCTGGGTCTCCATGGCTTGGAAGATGGGATCAGAAGTGCTCCCTCTGTTTCTGTCTCTTATAGCAGGGATTCAGGCAGTAGGCAGCCATGCAAAAGGCAATGGAAGGCCAATTCCCGCCTTCTCCCGCCACACACACAGCAGTTGAGCCTGGTTTCTCTGGGCTGGGAAAGCACAGCTGGGAATGGCTCTACCTACCACACAGCTGCAGATTCACAGCAATCACTGACTCTTCACATTGCTGCAGGGGAGCTCCTCACCACAGCCCCAGCAAAAAGGCTGGAGGGATCATTCTTGGGAGCTCCTGGTTCAGTTTCTGCCTCCAAACCATTGGGAGGGTTGGGGTGATTTCACTGCCTCTGGGGTGTTGCCCTCTCTGTGGATATTGCTGGGCCATCCCTGGCAGAGAGGACTTATGCTGGGGGTGGGAAGGGGAGGCTAAATATAAAATATTTCTGAAGAGTAAATGTGCCACCCCTTTGGAATACATCAACTTGGGGATTTTCTGAGCAACATCTGTTATCCCTACATTCCTCCCCGCACTCCCTCATCACTCTAGGTCAGGGCTGCTCGCAGAATACTGGGCTATTCCATCAGGACCTGTGGTCTGCCTGCCAGGACCAAGCCCACGGAATGTACAAGTACTGCTCACTGCAGTGTTTCCCAGCCACAGATCTCCCAGAGCTCAGCAAAGGAAAGAGTGGATCATTCCCCCAGCCCCCAATTTTACAGACAGGGAAACTGAAGTACAGGGAGGCAAAATGACTTGCCCATGGTCACCCAGCAAGCCAGTGACAGAGTCAGGGCTCCTGACTCCCAGTCCTAACCACTGGACCCTGCTGCCTCACACCTTGAGTGTCTGCTTAAGGGAAAACAGTTTGGTTTGGGTGGGAAAACACCGGGCTAGATCCTCTCTGTTCATCACTCTGTTCTGGGCAGCACATCTAGTTGATCATGCACTGCAGGGTTCTAACAGGCCAAGGACTAGCCTTGTTCAGCAGCAAAGCCCACTTATAGCCTGATCTCTATGCTAGGGGCTCCTTTCAGCTGGCTGGGCAGCCTCCTGCCTCCCAGCAACAGAGAGATGCCCTATGAGTCCTTCCAGTTGGATGCTTGAAGGTGCAACCTGTCCTGGAGTCACAAGCTAGGAAATGGCTGACTGTCCTCCACTTGAGCCTCACTGAGAGAGGCTTACTCACAAGGAAGGTTAAATCTTTTCAGCCCTGCCACAGATGAGACCACAGACTTGTGAATACTTAGCCAGAGCATCCAGGTCATCTCTTGGCTATAGACCACATCTCTAGCCTCCCAGCGAGGACTGGAGGACAGGGGGCCCTGGGAATGGGCTTGAAGGACTGCTGTGAAGGCTAGCTTCACTCATTTGCATTATCGTCTGCGAATTCTGCAGTGAAATGTACAAAAAAACCCACAAGGGACAAACGAAGACAAGCATGTGGAATCTGTGGAGATGCTGGATCTATATTCAACAATCCTCCCCAGCTGCCTATGTGATCCTGAGGGGCCAGCAGGTGGTGCATTCCCATAGAACTCAGAACCGAACCAGAGTGGTAGCGTGGCGTTGAGGAACCGGAGGCCTGCCTACTTCCAGCCATTAGAATCCCATGCACTCACTACAAGAGTAGGGCTTTTAGTTCTGGGGGTCTTGGCCAAATACCAGCTTGGGATTTAAGACCAGCTAATTTCCCCCTATATTTTCAACTAGAGGAACCATTTTTCATTTTCCCTGCTCAATGACTGGTGAGTTGCGGTACACTGTGCACCCAGACACAGCTGCATTTCAGTGCTGGGTGAAGGGAATCCTGTATATACATCAGGATGAAACACACTTTGTGAAGTTTTATATGTTGGGACTCATACCCGCCGCACGCCCATACACTCATCCCCATCCTGGGGTTCATCTTTGTTTCTAACTTAAGCAATAAATAACCAAAGGCAGATGTTAGCCCCAATCTCCCTCCCAAGCCAGTTTCTCTCTACAGGACTCCTGTCCTTTCTTCTAGCTATTTTTTTTTTTTTTTTGCCTCGGAGACTCCCTTCAATGCAGTGATGGAGTTTTAATCAGTGGCTCCTATCCATCCAGTCCAGCGTTTTATTGCTCCAATTGCTAACCATTGTGCTATCAATCTTCTAGGAGGCTGTGGTCCACAGGAATATAATACAATAATACCACCTAACTTTTATATATTGCTTTTTACCCATAGTTCTCAAAAAGTATTCTCATTTATAGACAGGGAAACTGAGGTACAGAGCAGTGATGGGACTCAGCAGCCAGTGGCAGAACTGGGAATAGAACCCAGGCCTTTCAAGTGCCAGTCCTTTAGCCACTAGGCAACACTGCCTCTTCAAATGTACATAAAGGGTGCAAGGAGTCAGATACATCCACCCACCTGCCTGGCTTACACTGCATTCGGTCTTGGTAACTGACCCGCGGCATGCTGCAGTGGGTCCGGGTCCTGCTGGCCCAGGCAGCCCCAAGGGGAACAGAAGGTGAACATGCTAAAACCACAGCAAACTCAGAGTCTTTTTCCAGCAGGTCTGGTGAGAGGGTGCCAAGCAGAGCAGCTGTGCTGCGGCTCCTCTCTCCTCCCACCAGCCACTCCTGAGCACGTGGGCTGCTTTTCTCTGTGCTGTGAATCCCTTTGTACAGTATTTGATCTGATAGCGCTATACCACAGTGCTCTGCAAAAGAGAGGAGAAAACAGAACTCCAGGTAGCATAGTAAGAGTGAGGATGGGAGAGGGTTACAGAAATATTGCCTTCAGCTTCTCTCCTCCTCCTCCCACACATCCAGCAAGAGAAGGCTCCAGATCCATCACGATGAACAGGCTGGGGCTAGGAACTCTATTCATCACAGGTTACTCGAATATTACAGGGGAGAGGAGAAGGCATGAGGGACAGTGACACTTTAGGTCCAGCCTCACTGACTCTTCAACCATGAAGTAAATGATCCCAGAAATGGTGGGAACCAAGTGGGAAAGTCAATGGTATCATGATCCACTACGGGCAGTGGAAGTTCCTCTAACAGGTATGGGCAAAGCATGGCTGGAGGTGAGGGAGAGAAGGGGTTAAATACCACAGAAATGCAGTGCATCTATATCACCATCTCCCTGTTACTGGGCTCAATCCTGCCCAATGCTCAAAATTGATGGGAGAACTTGCAGAGCCAGGTGCTTCTCATTGTGAGTGAGGGTGGCAGGATCTGGTCCCTTTAGAGTAAGACTCCAATTCTACAACTGGATCTACATAGTCAAGGCCCATCCAGAGGACTGGGACCTGTGTGTGCTCCAGGGACTGAAGTAGGGAACTGGAGTCTGGATTATTGGGTTTTGTTCTCAATTCTCTGCCACTTCTTCACTGAGACACCTTGGAGAACTCACTTCACCTTCCTGTGTTTCAGTTTCCCAACCGACAAAACGAGGATACACCTCTTTACTGTGCAGGGAATGCAGGTGTATGTTTTGCTACACCCAGGCACTTCCAGTCCGAATGATGTCTATTTTAGCTAATGGGGAAACAACAGAAATAAAGTCTCTGCAAGAGAGAGCACAGCGTGCGTGCGTCTCATTGCAATGCGCTACATCTGTACTGAACACATAACGGCAGCCACCTCCAGCTGAAATCGTGGTAAGGGGCAGGGCTATCACAGAATTGCCATCCCAGCACACGCCCTCGTAGCTGGGCATGGCAAGGCAGAAGCTCTGCTTCAGTTTGCCCACAATGATCTGAGCCACTTTAATGCGTTCAGCCTCTTTTGGGGTAATGGAGTCCCTGAGCCCAAATCCAATAAATGTACAAACAAAAGATTCCTCAGTCCAGCCAGGCTCAGTCTTCATCTGCTTCCTAGCAGACAGGGCCCAGATACAATAGCCTGTCTTAGCAACTGGCTCTGTGGTTCTTCTCAGTTAATCATCTGGGCTCAGCCTACTCTCCTCCCTAGGGCTCCAGCCGGCCATGCTCCTCCTACATCTGTGGTCTGCCCCACACAGGAATAGCCTGTCTGCTCTCCTCCCCTGCCAGTCCTCACCTGCTGGGCTTTTCTCTTCTAAATCCAACACTCAGCACAGGTGTAGTGGGCGGGGATAACAGAACCCAGGACTGCTCTTTAACCCCTTCCTAACTGGTGCGGGGTTTGCCTACCCTGACACAGAAAGCAAAACCGTGATGGTTACATAAATACAGACACTGTAGTCAATAGATGTGTTCACAGATAAATAATGTCTGTGATGCACTTGGAGAGCCTCTAAAGCAGTGGTTCCTAAAGTTGTTCCACCGCTCGTGCAGGGAAAGCCCCTGGCGGGCCGGGCCAGTTTGTTTACCTGCTGCGTCCGCAGGTTCGGTCAATCGCAGCTCCCAGTGGCCACGGTTTGCCATCCCAGGCCAATGGGAGATGCTGGAAGTGACGGGCAGTACATCCACTGCTCTAAAGTATTTGAAACCAGCAAACAGGCAGGGCTAGATTTTCCAAACAGCCCAGAGCAAGACTGTCAAACCTTCAGTACCGACAACCAGGGCCAGATTTTTCTAAGAGCTCAGAAGCTGAGCTGCACCCAACATACTGACCAACTCTGAACAGCTTGTTTTGTGTCTAAGGGGGAGCTGAGTCCCAACTATGGGTGCTGAGCCCTTTGAAAATTTCTGCCCCACGGTGACTAAAGATGGGCCAAAACCTGAAATCTGGATCCAGTTCCGTACTGAAAGTTCAAGGTGGTTTATATATGGAGACCCAGTTTGGATTAACATCTGGCATGTAGGGGGCTGCCCCCGAAGAAGTCATCCTTCCCGAATTCCATCCTGATCGAGACAAATAAAACTGGGACACAGAAGTGGGCCAACATTCTCTGTAACTCCTCCTAGCCACAGGATATACATTGGCTATGCAGTGAGCAGGAGAGACTTTCTGGCCAGGCTTTTCATTAGATTTGGTTGTCTCAGGATGGGCCTGTTTGTGCTAATGGGAGCTCAAGGTGAAATAGAGTTATCAAAAGAGAGTACGATCTGAAGGCAAGCATGAAATGGATACTGCTGCAAAATGCAGCAAGAGAATGCTCTTCACTGGAGAAGACTGAGCAATATGGCTCCAAGGTAAATCCAGCCCTGGTTTTTATTCTCTCTCTTTCAACAGGAACCAACTACACCAGGCCACCTGTGCTGAGTTATACATGGCAGGACTGCACTTGGGTCTCTGCCAGCAGAGGACACCGTGTTCCTGGTGTAGAAAACAAATGTAGTGATTGAAAGGCCAGTGCTTTCTCCAGCTTTCTGTTAATGGCACATTCTTCACTGTCAGTCAGAAGGTGGAAGTGATGGGCTAGTCCTGGATTTAATGCACCTGTTTCCTTAGATGCTCTAAACAAAAGCAGGACTCGGGCTTGAGGGGTTTGGAGAATCTATTTTACCTTATCTAATCTATCCATCCAGCTCATCCTTCCTATGAAATCTAGCCATGCAAATCTGCCTCCCTATCCAGCCCACACCATCATTTCAACCTCAGCCATCACTTCCACTTATCAGAATCTATTCTGCCCATCTCATTAGGAAAAAAATCCATCCATCAAATTTTTTATATGCAATCCAAATCCCTCCATCTGTCTAGACTGTTATTTATCACACAGCGTAGCCAGACAACTATCAGTATCCCCATCCATCAGGCTGGGAAAGCTTTGCCTGGGTGTTAGACTTCTATACAGGAAAGAAAATGTTCTCTAGTGTTGGATCCCGATATAAGATGCTGTTGGGAGTGTTGCATTCAACACTGGTCATTGCATCTAGGAAGAATATTAATATTGCTTTGGGACTGAGCAGTGTAGGGCAATGAAGTTTCTATACTCCTGAGCCCTTACTTAATTTTCACTAAGCCTCTACTCAGGCAAACTCCCATAAGAAAGGCCATACTGGGTCAGATCAAAAGTCTATCCAGCCCAGTATCCTGTCTGTCGACAGTGACCAATGCCAGGTGCCCCAGACGGAGTGAACTTAACAGATAATGATCAAGTGATCTCTCTCCTGCCATCCATCTCCACCCTCTGACAAGCAGAGGCTAGGGACACCATTCCTTACCCATCCTGGCTAATAGCCATTAATGGACTTAACCTCCATGAATTTATCTAGTTCTCTTTTAAACCCTGTTATAGTCCTAGCCTTCACAACCTCCTCAGGCAAGGAGTTCCACAGGTTGACTGTGCTTTGTGTGAAAAAAAACTTCCTTTTATTTGTTTTAAACCTGCTGCCCATTAAACTAATTTGGGGGCCTGTAACAGGTTGGGACTCACCCAGGGCCAGCGCTACCATTTAGGCAACCTAGGCAATGGCCTAGGGCGCCAGAATTTTGGGGGGCGCTATTTTACCGGGGCGGGGCGGCACGCGGGTCTGGGGGACCTACCGCAGTCATTTCGGCAGGCGGTCCGCTGCTGGAAAGGCTCCGGTGGAGCTGCCACAGTCATTTCGGCGGACGGTGCGCTGGTCTAAAGGCTCCGGTGGACCTACCGCAGTCATGCCTGCGGCAGGTCCACCGGAACCTTTAGACCAGCGGACCGTCCGCCGAAATGACTGCGGCAGTTCCACCGGAGCCTTTCCAGCAGTGGACTGTCTGCCGAAATGACTGTGGCAGCTCCACCGGAGCCTTTCCAGCAGCGGACCACCCACCAAAATGACTGCGGTAGGTCCACCGGACCCGCGGGGGGCGGCGAAATGGCTGTCTGCCGAGGGCGTCAGATACCCTGGCACCGCTCCTGGACTCACCAGCTGGCACCTCCTGCTGGTGACTCTGGGAATTAGCTCTGTCCAGGGAAGCGCCCCCTCCTGGTGGTGTTCCATCTGTCGTTCTGCCCTCCGTTGCTGTCTCTGGACCTGCGTTGCTCCCTGCTCAGCGGTGTCCTCTTCAAGGCCACTGCCCTACAGCAGTGTCCCTTAGTCCATCTGGACCCCCTTCCGGGGGTCAGTGATCAGCAGTTCTACACTCCAACCACCGTGTCCAACCACCCTCTGAGTCCAATCCCTCTTCTCAGGGATCTGGCGTAGTCTAATGGCTGCTCCCTACAGCCAATGGCTGGGTGTACTGCAAGGAGTGAAGCAGGGGACACAGGCCTGCCCTCTTCTCTGGGTCCTGGCCCAGGGACCCTCTGGCAGTAGCCTCGCTGTCCTCCTTCTCTCCCCGTCTGCTTTCTTGGGCCGCCTCCCCTACGGCCCCTTGCACCCGCTAGGCCCTTCCTTTCAGGGCCTGCAGCCTGGCAGGTTACAGGCTCAAGCTCCCTAGCCACTCCGAGCCTGGCCAGCACTGCGCTGTTCGCGGTGCTAGTCTCCTTCCTTGGAGACTGACCTTCCCCTGTCAAAGGCCTGGGATAGACTGACTGTTCCTGCTCTGGGCAGCCTTTATATACATCTGAGCCTGGCCCTGATTGGCTGTCTCCAAACTGGTTCCTGATTGGCTCCCCGTCTGCGCAGGCGCCCTGGCCTGTCACAGCCCGCTTTCACAGGGAGTGGGACAGTCTGCCCCACTACAGGGCCCCTAGTTATTTACTTGTTCCCATAATATAAGAACTTTTCCTTATTCATTTTCTCCACAAGGAACAATGGAATTGCCACACACAATCACACCAGCTGCTTTACTCCACTACCCTGCCTCCAACAGGGTATATACAGCACCAGACACTTCAGCAGAAGGTGCAAAAAAACTCCTCATAATGAACCAACTAGAGCACAATTGCCATAGCTATCCCTTCTCCTTTAGCGGTTAGCTTATGCTGTGATGCCTGAGGGTTTATAGTCTATGTTTTAATCCTACGTAATACAACCATAGATGTTCTCATTGTCCATTGTCACACCCAGTCCTTCTCGGAATCCTAGTAAGTGCCAAGTCTCTGTGATTTCTTGTGGGAATGAGTTCCACAGATTAATACAGTGTTCTGTAAAAAAAAAAAAAACTCTTTAAAACTGATAAAAGGAAATACTTATTTTTGCAATGCGAAATTAACCTGTGTGATTCCCTGCCACAAGATACAACTGGAGCAAGGAGATTTGTAGGGTTCATGAAATAGAAGCTGTGATGTGACCATGGCAAGCTATCCCTAGTGGAAATTCCAACTGGATCTTTTCAGCAGGTTCCAGCTGATCAGTTTGAAACAGGGCAACAAGTCTCTTGGGCCAGTCACATTCCCTATCCAGACCTCTGCTTTCCCTCCTACCCTTTGGTGGTCTTGTCTGTTTAAATCGTAAGGTGTTCAGGACTGTCCCTGATGCCATGTCTTTGCATAGCAGGGCCCTGATATCAATTACTCTGTGAACTTGTAAGGTGAATCAGATGAAGTGCAACTCCACTGTCATCAGAACAATTACTCCTGACTTCCCCAGGTCTGAGAGGAGAACCACGCTGCAAATCTTTACTCCTTTAACAAGGAAATATCCCAAACTGATGCAGTCATTGGGTCAGTGCTAAAAACTTCCCCACTCAGCCACTCTACTTCCATTACACATTCCCCCCTCTTGCGTTCATACACGGTTTATGTGAACATCAGCTCTCCAGGGCAGGGGCTTCCCCTCTACCTCAGCCCAAAGCCCCTAGCAGCCTGTCAACACAGACAGACTACAGCTGACTGAACCTCGGAAATTCCCTTCCGCAGGACATTCTGAAATTAAAAACAAAAGTTCCGTTTCAGAACAAAACAGAGACCTTTCAAAATGTCCTGCAGTAGGGGAATCCAAAACGCTTCACTGCAAAACACTGACATGTTTTGTTTTGAAAATGTCATAATGAAATTTCACCAGACAGGCTGACTGAGAGCCAGGAGCTCTGGCTCCGCGGTAGCCCACTTGAAGAGCTACTCAGGAGCCAGGAGTTTGAGAGCTGGGTCTTCAGGGCTCCCCGACCCACAGGATGTCTGTAACCTGTTTCTCAGGAGTCAGAGAGCCCAGGCAGCAGATGCCTGGGACCCAGGAAGCTTGGCTCGGTGGCACCCCACCAGATGGGCAAGCTGGCAGAAAATCCTATGGAAAATTAGTTGAAATTGACACATTTCTGCTGAACTTTTTATTTTTGATTATGTGGTGTTTTCCAGTGGAAAAAATGTTCCAACATCAACATTAATGGAGCACGCACCTACCAGAAATGGCACACATCTACATGGAAAAATCCCAAATCAAATCCCCATCCCAAAGGACACTAATAACATCTGAGTCCTCAACTGGATCTTTTCAGTGATTTAGGATCTTAAATCAGCCTGCTTTGTTTCATTTGGTTACAAAAGCTTAGTCCCCAAACTGGTCAGCTATTTTCTCCTCTGGCAATGCTAAGGTACCTCTGCAAATCTTTGCAAACACAGCAAACGAGCCTCTTCTTTCTCTCCACTCCTATTGCAGGGCAGGGGAGCCTCTCCATATTTACCTCTGGATTCAACTACCGAGAATGTGTCCCTGGGCAATTCCATGCCACGGACACAGGGGGTGCAGGAAAAGTAATGAGATGGATGGGATTTCTATTGCTTGATGATTGCCGTTCCCCTTTCTCTTTTCAGTTAATTTTAGTGAGAGGTTTCTCACAGAATGAGAAAGAGAGAGAACATCACCATTATGCAGCCACAGAAACATTTATCTCAACAGGGCAGCAGTTCCAGTTGCAGTCCTAAACTGCCTGGGCAGAAGCAAAGTGCAGCATGGGACTGTGGCAGTGTTAGGATCTGCAGGAGACAGAGAGTAACTAGGCCTCAATTTAGCACTCTTTGGTTTTGCTATCTTTTTCAAGGGAGGTAAAACTGAGGCTCTGAGCATCCATAGCCCTAAAGATCCAGCAGCCATTTCCATGAGCCAGAGAGAATGTGTGCTGAGGTTTTCAGCCCCAAAGTTAGGCTCCTACATCCTTATCTAGACACCTAAATACATGGCCTAGTTTTCAGAAGCGCTGAGCGCCCTGCAGTTCCTGGGTTGCATTTACACCACAAGTGAGGGCGGAATTTGGTCCATCATCACCAAGGGAAAGGCCAATGCCATTCTTTGCATCTCCCACTATGGACCCCTTGGGATGCCACCTAATGTGCTGAGATATCACTGAGTCTACCTGTTCTGCTAGCATGGGCCCCCTTTAACCTGTCTTGCTAAGCCAGGCTATTAAAGCCTTCTCTAACACACACACAGGCAAGGTCACACCCAGCTGCCGATCAGCTCTGGGAAGACTCAACAGAAGGGACTGCTCCAGCGCACCGACGTCCACCTCCCTTGCAGTGCAGACCCAAAGATATATTATGAAATCTACATTCCTCCACACTGAGGGAGGAGGCATGCACCCCCTCCCCCATTAGAAATTACAGAAACTGGGTTATATTATAAACAAAACAAAACAAAAGTCATTAACTACAAAAAGCAGATGTTAAGTGGTTCGAGGGATAGCAAGCAGAACAAAGCAGATTACTAAACAAATGAAACAAAACACACAAACTAAGCTTGACACACTAGATAGGTAAGATACAAATTACCAAAGTCTCACCCTGAAAGATAAACAGGCTGGCAGATTCTTAAGGCACAGGTGGCCTTGGCTTTCTCAAGTATTCATACACAGGCTGAAGATCTTAGCCTGGGACCATCGCTTCTCACAGTTCAGTCTTTGTTCCTCCAATGTTTTCAGGTGCTGTAGGGAGAGTGAGGCCCCCTCATGTTGTCACTGTCCCTCTTTTATATCTTTCCTCAGCTTGCTGGAAAGCTTTTTTTGCTGTGACCTGAGTCAAACAGTTCCCATTGTGTCAAGCTATCTCTGAGAGGTTTCCGTTGCACACAGTTTCTGGGGTAATCCTTATGCTTGTGTGCATTGTCTTCAATAAGCCACTAACATTGTCTGCTTCATCCAACGTAGCACATTTGAAATCTAGAGACATGGTCAATATTCCCAGCTTCAGATACCAAAATGATACATGCATACAAATTGGATAAATACATTCAGTAAATTATAACCTTTCCAACGATATCTTACAAGACTCATCTTGCATAAAGTATTTCTTAGTTATACCATAAAGAATATGGGGTGTAACATCACAGATACATCTACACTAGAGCTGGCAGGTGTAAACTCCAGCTGGGAGGACATTCCTGCACCAGCTCTGATTAAGCTAGCATGCTAAAAATAGCAGTGCAGCTATGGGATGGGAGGGACTAGCCAGCTCGAGGACAATCCCATCCAAGACCCTAGGTACGTACACGGGTACTAGCCCCTCCTGCCACTGCGGCTGCGCTGCTCAATCAGAGCTAGCACAGGTGTGTCTTCTTGAGCTGCACTGGACACCTTCCAGCGCTACTGTAGACATACCCAGAATAGTTCCCCTTGGCCTGTGCAAGTGCTGCAGGGAAAGATTAAGGAGTTCCAGGCTTTCACTTTCCCATTGAAACAGAATGGGAATGGGAATGAAGACTCTTATAGATGGGTCCACTGGTAGCACCAACCCAATCATACTTAGGCTGTTAGCTCTTTGGGGCAGGGTTTGTGTTTGTACAGCACCTAGCGCAATGGGGTCCTGGTCCATGATGAGCTGCTAAGCACTACAGTAATACAGATCTGTGCTCAGCAGAATTTTGATGAGCTCCATGTATTAGCCCTTCAGCAGAGAGGGGCTGACTGCAGCAGAGGAAGGGAAATCCCCCCAACCCTCTCTTCAGTGTGGTGATGGTGTTTAACCATAGGCTTCACTCCATCCAACAAGCCAGCATGTTATTGGCCAGCACACTAACCTACTGCATCATTATCCTTGTAGGAGGCTTGGTCTGGACAAGGATTAAAGGGCCAAGGAGTCAGACACGTCCATCCACTTGGCCTTGCTCGCATCCCCTTACGTGTGAGCAGGATGCTGCGTGGGTAGTCCACTGGGGTGCAAGGGCTGGTGCTTTGTGGCTGGGTGGCCAGTGGTTGTCTCTGCCTCAGTCCTAGGACTCCCTTCCTGATTTCACACCACGGCTTTGGAACCACCTCTCTGCGGGCAGCCCCCGAAGCAGCCCGGGCACATTACTGAATCAGCTCTGCACAGCCTCCAGCCTAGCTGATGCAGCTAATAAAGTTCCTAGCCCTAAAATACTGAGTCTTAGGCTCAAATCTGCCATGTTAGCATGAGGGATGGAAGAGGGGGTAGGGCCCCACCCCAGCAGAAATCCAACCTAGCACTCAAGGGGATGCTAGGAAGAGGGTTCCATTACTGCTGCCACCAGCTCTCCATGGCTCCAGCGGAGGAGGATTCGGAGAGGCTTCCTATCCCCAGTGTGCATGCTGCTATTGGCAACAGGGGCTAGTCAGACCACAAGCACTAATGTGTGCCCCTCTCCCCCACCCATGCCCATCCCACCCAGCTCTGCAGCAGCAGGATGCTTGTAGGGCCACACCGTGGCTGACAACACACTCTTCCCCAGCCCATGGCACACGTGGATTGCTCCAGGGTGTTCATTAAAAGCTCAAAGTCTCTCAGGGCACAACACGAGGTTCTCGTTTCAACTGGATGCAGGAAATGCAATGAGACACCAGGCTAATGCAGCAGCTTTTCCCATGGGCTCATTCAAATCCCACTGCATCACACAGAAAACCAGTCTGGGGCTTTCATTCTGGTGAATTTGGCAAGGGGCAGCAGAGTGGTCTGGCTTGGTGGCAGGACACCTGGGTTTTAATCAAGGCTCGCTCAGTGTGACACCTTGGGCAAGTTCCTTAAACATTTAGTTTGGTGTGATGTGCGGGCATCTAACGGGGCCAGGGCCGGCGCTACCATTTAGGCAGCCTAGGCAATCGCCTAGGGCGCCAGGATTATTGGGGGGGGGGTGGCAGGCAGCTCTGGTTGACCTGTCTCATTCGTGCCTGCAGAGGGTCCGTTGGTCCGCGGCTCCGGTGGAGCTGCCGCAGTCATGCCTGCGGATGGTCGGCTGCTCCTGCGGCTCCGGTGGACCTCCCGCAGGCATGCCTGCGGAAGCTCTACTGGAGCCACGGACCAACGGATCCTCCACAGGAATGACTGCGGCAGGTCCACCGGAGCCGCGGGATCAGCGCGGGGGGCGGCAAAATGGCCATGCGCCTAGGGCTTGAGAAACCCTGGTGCCAGTCCTGAACGGGGCCTCAGTTTCCCCAGAGGACTGATACAATCTACCTACATTTGTAACATGTTTTCAGCCCCTCCAATGAAAGATGTCTGGTACGTATACACTATCATTATCTGTCTGGCCCTTCACCCCAGATTTGGTGTGACTGGCTACCCTCGCTCAGGGAAGAGAGACCTGGAGCTGTTGTAGCATGATGCCAGACATGGCTACAAAGCCTTTTCTCTCTGGAGAAACTTGCAGGAACCCCACAGTAGAAACACCGAGGAGAGGAAACGGGACCAAGAGCTCATTATGGCCCCTGCCTCTCGCTCCATTACCTAGCTCTGGCTGCTCCTCTATCCCTCTGCAAACACCTCATCTCTTATAGCATAAAAGCCTTCTCCTCCTCTGCAGGAGCTCCCTGCCTCACCTCTCCTCCTCATTCCTGACCTAACCGAACAGATCTCTCATCGCCCTCTTAGCCTCTGTCTCTCTCTTCTCCCCTTCATTATTAACTCAGCGAGTGCATGATTGACACTCACTCGGCCTAGTGTCTGAGTGAGGAGGCCCTGAGCCTGAGCAGAGTTAGGTGCACTTGTGGCACCTTAGAGACTAACAAATTTATCTGAGCATAAGCTTTCGTGGGCTATAGCCCACTTCTTCGGATGCATGGAATGGAACATATATTGAGGAGATATATATACACATACAGAGAGCATAAAAAGGTGGAAGTTGTCTTACCAACTCTGAGAGGCCAATTAAGTATGGGAAAAAAAAAACTTTTGAAGTAACTAACACGGCTGCTACTCTGAAACCTGTCATAGTTAGGTGCTTACCTCCCACTGACATCAATAGGAATCAGCCACCAAAATACCCCTGAGGATCCAGGCCCAAGAGCCTGGCTGCAGACTCTGGCCAAGCAGGAGGAGCGGCAGAGCCCTGAGCCAGCCCTGCTCCAGGTGCAGTTAGTTGTATCTTCCCTAATTAGGACGCAGCTTGCTCCCCACTTATGCCAGGAGATGTGTGCTGGCTGGTGCATGGGGGGAGGGGTAACACCAGCCCTTGCTTTGCGTAGAGTTGCCAGGCATCTGTTTTTTTACCAGAATGCCCCACTGATAAGGGATCCTGGTGACTCTGGTTGGCACAGCCGACCAGAAAATTAAAAGTCCAGTTGGTGGCACAGTGGGGGCCTGGGGCTAAGGCACACCCCAACCCCCTCCCGAGCCCAGAGCCTTCTCCTGAACCCCAAGCCCCTCATCCCTGGCCCCACCTCAGAGCCTGCACCCCCAGCCAGAGCCCTCACCCCCCTCCTGCATTTCTACCCCAGCCCGGTGAGTGAGTGAGAGTAGGGGGAAGTGAGAGACAGAGGGAGGGAGGATGGAGTGAGTGGGGGTGGGGCCTCAGGGAAGGGGCAGGGCAGGGCTGTTCTATTTTGTGCGATTAGAAATTTGGCAACCCTAGCTCTGCCCGTTTCCTTGGTGGGGGTGACTGTCAGGTGCCCAACTCCTCCCCCACCCCTTCTGGAGCCATCTGCACAGATGTAACTGGGGAGCAGAACAAGTTTTATCCCCCACTTCCTTCCTGTACAGCCACATTAGGGCTCACCCCAAAACTGTGTCCCACACGGCAGCCCGCCCGCTGCCCAGCCACAGATCAGGGACTCCCAAGCACCTACCAGCACAGGGGGTGCTGGCAATCAGGGAGCCCCTTCTCAGCACCTAGCCCTCCTTCCGGCTACCTGTGCCATCACTTCACCACACATGGAGCTGAGCTGCTAAAGGGAGAGCTTGTGCTGTGACCAAGGGAACGCTACGGGGAGAGCACCTAAGGGAGGCTGCCAATTTCCCACTGACAATGAGCCTCCGTCATTGTGTTCCTATGACTGCGGATGGAGCAGGCAAGTGGAGGTGGCTTTAAGCCCTCCGTGCATGCGCTATTATCTGGGGCTGCACAAGGGCTGTCCTGGCTCCTGCTGAAATATATATATATATATATACACACACACACACACACACATATACACACACACACACACACGTTACTTCACCCGGCCCTCTCTGTGCTCTGAGGAGAGCTACAGTTCAGCGTATTAAATATCTCTAATCCATCCCTTATGCTTGGGCTGACAGCAGGGCTGGCCGTCCAGGGGTTACTCTTAGGAGGGCATTTCTGCCCATTTCAAGGCCCCTTTAGGCTGCCAGAGCAGTATCAGAGCCTTGCTGTAATGGAGAATCAAACCCAGTGCTTGGAAGAAGAGAAAGACGCCTGTATGTATCTGTACATATAGCATGAAGGTCTAAGGCCAGGAAAGCCCAAAACAGACCACTCCATCGCATCTTCCCTCCCTCACCTCCTGCCGTTCACAGGAACCATAGAACCAGTGTGCAGGCACTTAGGAGCTCAGGTTTGCCCCTTTGCTAATCTTTTAAGCCCCACAATGTAATAGTCACATAAAGTCCCAGGAGACAATTCTTTCCCTGTGGCGCCTACTTGTGAGACGAAAGGGAGGGGTAGCCAGAAATGGGATCTATTTCCTGGAGCTGACCACAAAGCCGTGATCCCACATCAATTCCATTCGTTTGCCCGGCTCTGTTTGGTGCACCCTACAGGCTGGGTCTTTTTGTTTTCTTCTCCGCCAGCACACTAGTAGGATTGACGATGTTAGCAGGAATGCACGCAGCTCTGGGGAGAGCCTTTGCTAATCAGCAGCCGCTGCAGAGAGAGCCATCAATCTCCAGGGAGCCGCTTTCAGGAGCAGGCCTGGGGATCTCTGGACCAGTTCTGCTCCTAATCCCTAGCTCTGCAGCACGAGCCTCTCTCTAGGGTCAGGCACCCTGGGAAGGGGCAGGGTGCTGGCTGGTTACTGCAGGGGAGGAAGGTCTTCTGTCCGCCCTGCTCCACTAGTCCTCCTCTCACACATGGAGCAGCTCCCCTGAAGTCAATGAGGTGCAGATCAGAGGTGGGGGGAAGGTGGCAGAGTCGCAGGTTGGGTGGCAGCTTAGAATTGGGGGAAAAGATCAAGCCCCGTGAGTGTCCTGCTCTCTTAGTTTCCCTGTCCCCCCACCTGCTTCCCCTTTGCTTCCCTCTGCTGCTCGCAGCTGTCCAGTGAGTCACTCAAGAACAGAAGGTGACCAGGAATGTGGCTTTATTCCACCTCCTTCCCTTTGCTACTGCTGGCATGTGGCATTGCAGGATGAAGGGGAGGCAGCATCCTACGTGCTGGTTTTGTCCGCAAGAGCCAGTGGGCAGCTCTGGCTCTCTTGCAAGGCTGAGAGCCTCATGCCAGGACATTTGGCACCTGGCTCCCAGTTTCCATGCAGCTCGCGGCTCTCCAGTCAGTGGCCTGGGGGCTTGGCGTGAACCAGTGACATGATTCACCTTCCAATTTGCAAGGGCCTTTGCCTGCCAAAAAAAAAAAGCCACCCCACCCCATCTGAGGGGTGTGAAGGCAGCCAGACAGATGAGGACTCAGGGAAGCTGAGGGAGTGGGGGGGAGAGGGGAAGGGCTGGTCAAACAGATTTATTTGCTGAAGTTTTTTTAAAAGGGGAAAAATATAGTCAAATAAAGTGAAAACGACAGCTCCAATTTCTGCGTTAATGAATAAATGAAACACGTCCCAAGAGGATAATTAAATGCTTTGAACCAAATATGTGTCAACTAAATAATAAAAAAAAAAGCCAGAGACAAATCAAGCAACTGCAATTAAGGGGAGGAGATGTGTGTGTGATTACAGGGGGGAGAGGGAGAAGACGGAGACTACCTGCAAGCAGAGGCTTTGCTGCGAGTTACCCCAGCCCCCTGCAGGGCCTGTGCTCTCCACTCTCCAACCATTACGCTGCATGCTGAGGTTGGTAACTAGGGTAGCTTGCGAAGAGCCTCCCTGTCCCACGGTACCTGCATTTTGTTCCCATCCTAAAAGGTACCAGAAGGTACCAGTTAATTCCAAGCCATTGGGTAGAACTAAAAACCCTGGGAGGAAAATCTGGTTGTTCGCCCCCACAAAACCCTACCCCCTCATATTTTCTTCTCCTCACCTCTGTCCTCAGTACAGGGGCTTGAGCATGGGTCTGAGAGATAAACACCCATGAACTACCCTGCAGTCTCCCAGTCAGCTAATGGATATTCCCAGGTAACATTCCCCCCCATCCCCTTGTTCCAGATGCAGCAGTCAGCAGTGTCCCCCACACATGCATTGTGGTTTACATTTCTCTGCCCTGCCTGTAGGGACAGCCACTGCTTTCTCACTGCTCTTGCAGCCTGTTCCAAAAGGAGAGCAGCACATTGTGTTCTCTGTTATGGAGACTTGACTTTTGTTCTTTCTTGTGGATTTCCCTTTGTTTAAAATAAAAGTCATTTTCAACTGAAGAGAGACAGCTTTTGCTCCTGACCTATGGAAAGCATGACAAATGCTGCACAGCACCATCAGGGACCACACAGTATCAAACAGGAAGCAGGCTCAAACAAGACTTGGGGACAGACAAGAGTTTATGAATTTTTCTGGTTAAACTCTGAATTTGGTCTCATCCATTCTGTTGCGGATGGCACAGTTAGACGGTTACTATTCTATTCTACATAAGTTCTTCTCCACCCTCAACACCACCCCACCTGAGCGTCTTCAAGCATATCAGTTGCAGGTGGTTCATTCTTTCGCGTCCTCTCCCCAATGGAGGACTGGTTTGGCAGGATGTCTTGGGGTCGCGGTCCACATCACTCTGGATTTACATCACAGGTCCAAGAAGCAGGCCTGGATCTCGGAGTGGAAGATGGTGAGGTTTGTGATAGTGCTTAGGCCCAGTTCCTTAGTCACAGACACCCAAAACTCTGTTCTTTGGGACCCAACAACAAAAATCTTTCTGAAGGACCTTCCCGCACATTCAATGTCACAGTTCGCAGGCAAAAAAAGAGAAAAGAATCATCCAATACATTAACACTACGCTAAAAGACACACACACACACTCCCACTCTGTTAATCATTTTAAAGACACTGTGGGACTACAAATAAGTCCTTTTACTGGCACAGGCGGTGGGCAAAAAAAAAAAAAGTAATTCTGTCCAAAATGCCACAGATTCTCCTGCAGAGAGAGCTCAGGAAAATGTGATGAGAGGTTATAACTGCTGAAAAAGCAATTTGCTGTCAAGGATGCAGATCTAAAGTGTTCTCTGCTTTTTGGGATGAAGTAATTGGGCATCTCACCTGCATACAAGGCAGAGTCTTGTTCAGTGCTGCCAACTCTCGCGATTTTATCACAAGTCTTGCCATTTTTACTGCTCATCTTAAAACCCAAGCCCCCAGAGATGAGAATCTCAGCTTTTATTAAACAGAGTAAGTTTCTAGCCCACATGTTTGCAGAGAAAAACCTGAAAATGTGATTCACGTCCACCCTGAAGGCACAGCAACCATATAGGCAAACAAAAAAAACCACCATATATTTTAAAAAAGATCTCATGATTTTTGAGGCAATCACGATTTTTGGAATACTTGGGGCTGGCTGGAGCTGGTTTTGCCACATGTTAGGTGGTTAATTTGGGGGCTTTGAGTCTGTTTTATAGATGTAATTTTTCCTCCCCTTTATTTTCTTCGCTAGCCCTTGGAGAAGCACGACTAATGCATGTTCCTTATCGAGCTCTCTAAAGCCTTTTGATCCCATCATGTAACACTGTGCCTCTGTATGGATCTCATAGGCTCCAAGACATAATATGTTTTTACTGGGCTTCCTCATACAGTTCCCCAGGCTTTGTTCCACATTATAAGAGTGATTGCACTGATCCTTGGGAAATGAAGGAAAATGCAAGCAACAAGGCTGAGTGGGCTGCAACATTAGAAAGACAGGCTCATAGGGCCTTTCATAATAACCCACTGGAGGATGTTGTGACCAACTGTCTCCCACACCCAGATGCCATCGCAGTTCCCCAGATACGGGTCTAACACGCACGTCTCTGTTTGGTAATCTGAGGGTGCAACTCTGCTGGTGGATGGTGGCACTACAATGGTTCATAACCACTCCCTACCAGGACCCTTCTCCAAATCACCAGGTGCTTCACCCCATTTAGCAACATGGGAGGGGCAGAGTTCTCAGGACCCCTGAACCCTCCTGTCTAGCAGAAAGCAGTCTATGCATATAGAGAAGGCAGCGCATCCTGCTCCTCCCCTCGGGGAAGAGATGGCCTGGCTGGGATTTCACACAGCCCCTTGGCAGGCCATGGGTATTCATGGGGCGGGAAGGCAGGGACCTTGGTAACCAACCAACAGTGTGTGCAAAGGTTCAGAATTTGAACCCTGGGCCCCTGGCTTCCACCATGTTACCACATGCTGAGCACAGATCCTGCTGCTCCCTGTGCTCTGCTCCACCAGGAAACAGATGGCCACCCCCCCGGGCACAGCCACCAGGAACACAGAGCCCTGCACCAGCACAGCCGCCTCTCACTCATCACATCTTTCGTGGTGCAGCACTCTAGGCCTCATCCCACCATGGCCAGCAAGCCATCTTGTTCATGCAGCCAAGCCATATACCCTGCTGGGGGCTGTCCTGGTGCGGACAGCCTAGCCACTGCGTGCGGAGCAGAGACAGGCCCCAACATGCAGGATTACTGCAGCCTTCCTGGCTTCACACATCCCTCAGCAGATCCCTTCACAAGTAGGTCTAGCCCCCGGATACAGCAATGACATCTGCTCTATCCTCTTTGACCTACTACTCCTCTTTTCCTGATCCACCTCCACCACCAGTGCAGCAACTGTTTATATAGGTCCATTGCCTTCAGAGCAGCACTTCAGTTGGCATCTCCTGGCATTTTAACCCAGTGCTTTTGCCTGCCGGTTTCCTAGGCAATGCCCTGAGGGTGCTGGTTGGGTTGTGCTCCAGCTCAGTCCCTCACCATTCCTTGCTACGCTAAGAACGAGAGACAGCAGGAGGATGGCATAGGGGCGAGGGGGTTGCATTTGGTTCCTTTCCAGTTGTGGAGGAAGGCAGAATAACCAGCAATCACTTTAACCCTCTTCCCTGAAGAGAACCCATCCAGGTGCTGGGAACACCTGGGTCAGTGGCACCGTGTGTCTGCTTCAGTTTGTGCTGCTGTGCTGGGGATCACACTCCCAGCTGGCCGTGCATGCTGTGCCCACAACTGACAGGAATCCCAGGCATCAATCACAGAGGGTGCCTACCTCATACAAGAGTCCCACTCTCGTTCACAGCCTGCAGGTTCTGCATGTCCACATGGTCACCGCGTGGGGTCCTCAGTGTGGGTGGAGGGGGGCGAGCGAGGCACTGACTGCCACAACAGGGCCAGCTGCTCTCCTCGAGCTGGAGAGGATGGAAAACACAAGTGAGAAGGATCATAAAGCGAACCCAGCACCCATCACCCCAGGGCCCTCTCTGCCCCCATCACATTCCCGACATCTTCTCCACCCCACATGAGGAAGGGTGGTCTCCACCCGCTCTCACCCATCCCCAGACTCCTTCTGCCCCACATGGGCAGTGGTCTGTCTCCCCCTCCTCTCACCCCCAGAACTTTCACCATTTCTTAAGGGAGAAAATTCATTCTGTTATAATCTCTGCCCCACACTGGGTCCCCATGTGATAGCCCCCCACTGAATCTCAGGCTGCCCTCACCCACAGTCCACTCTTCCAACAGGTCTACACAGGCACTTGGTGTCACTGAGCAGGTACTTAGTGTATTTGCTCACATCTGGGGAGGATGAAAGGGACACAGGTCTGATTTAACTACCCTGGGGGGCTGTGGGCTGCCAGGCTAATGGGAAACATTGCCACCTGTGACAGACAACCACTCCTCCGGATACCCCTTGTGGCATGGCCTGCCCAGTAAACTGCCCTCTACTCCCCTGGCTAGCTCTTGTCAGACACCCTTCCCAAGCAGAATACTTTAAACTGAGACAACACTGTGAGGGTCTCATTGATTAAATCTCTTACAGCAGATCAGTTAGATTTTGGCCTCTCAATTCCAACACTGGTTTCCCAGAGCCCTCCTTCTAGGGTGAGGAGGGGGGAATTTAAGCTAGCTATGACCATCATTCATCAATTCTGAGCTGGCCCCTTTTAACTCTGTCTTTCCCCCTTGCCACCTGTCTACCCCACTCTCTCTCCTCCTCTGTCTCCCAGGAGGCTTCTCTTTAATCTCCAGGCCAGGGCTGATTTAGCCACATGACCTTCTTGCTATGGAGCACTGATTTTCCCCACCTGGGGAGGAGAACTGACTGAGCCACAGGTGGGGCAGGGCCCATCACCCCTTAAAGGGGCCAGTCATCTTCTGACACTTCTCTTTGCCTCCCAGCTGGTGTCTAGCCCCATAAATCTAGCCCTTGCTCTTGGAATTAAAGTGCCTTCTTTGCCACCTCCACCTTTGCCTAAGTAGCAAGAAGTGATGGGAAGCAGGAGAGCTTCCCTTCATGGGATGGTTCACTGACACAGCAGCTCCTCGTACTCCATCACTAAGGCTAAGGCTCCCCTGGCCTGCATGCCCCTGGTGTTTTATGAAGCGCTGGGAGAGCATTTGCAGCTAGGTCCCCAAAATACGGAGAGGCGTTCTAAGCGCCCCAGGGCACAGGCAGAGCCTGAGACCAAGGAAAGGAGCAACATGTTAAGCCTGACTTTAGGCTTCTAAACCCCAGCTTCTCCAAGAAGAAACCTCACTGCCCCATTGTGGCAAACCCCACCCTCCCCTCACACCCCATCTCGCCAGCTCTCTGTAATCTCCTCCCAGGACTGTGCTTGCCCTCTTATTATTATGCACTGTTTGTAGCGAGACACAATCCGGAGGCCTCAAGCATGGTAGGAAGCATTGTACAGATGCCCACTGAGAAACAGTCCCTGCCCCAAAGAGCTTACAGGCTAAACAGACTGTCCTATAACCCCAAATTCCATCCTCTTCATCAGCCCCAGGCCTCCCTCTCTTGGGACCATCACCTACAGGGCTCCAGCTTGGCCAGGAACACTAGAAAAAACTAACGGCTTTCGTTCTCTGGATAAATACTAATTCCTCATGCGCAAGGCAAGGTCACCAGGGCCCCATCCAGCTCTGGTTCAGTGGAGTTACTCCCACTTTGTCTGAAACCGACCCCCTTCCTTATTTGCCTGTGAAGTTCCCAGGCCCTAAATGACACTGTATGAATGCTCCTGGGAATAAGAGCGAGGAGATTAGCACCCTGGAAGGAGTAGGAGGGGTTCCGAAAGGATCTGAAATATGCCCCCACCTCAGAGAGTGCATGGGAGATGGACACAAAAAACTATCAGCCCCATTCCGCTTCCACTGGCCCTCCCACCTCAGGCTATGAACACCTGTTTGCTTCTTTCCTATGCATTCAAAGAGCCTCTTATACCACGCCCACATTAGAAAGAGCAAACTACATAGACACAGACCTGCCCTGCTGCAATTTAATCTGTGCTGAGTTTTCAAGACCAAATGTTGAAAATGGGGCGGGAGCAACCAATCATAGCTAATCTAGACTCAGCCTCTCCCAGCAGGTGTCGCTGTGGGGAGTAGTGCAGGAGCACTGGCTGGGGCGGATTTGTGTTCTGAGGTGCAGAAGCACCAGCAGCTCCTGGCACGTGTAAGCTGCCTCTTTTCAAGTACCCATCCTGCTCCTGGAGCCTCTGGTGAATCCACTAGAATGGTAAAGAGACTGGATCCCCACTCAGTGTGTTCTGTGCAGCCTCAGCATCTCACAGTGGAAGGCTCAAAGCCCAGCACGGAGGAGGGGTGTCTTTTCTGTCAGAGCATCGCCTTGGAAGAAGGAGCACAGGGTAAGAAGGGCTGGTTCCGAGGTCACCTCTTTTATTCCACAAGGGATGCCTTGTCCTGTTGACCACCACTGCCTCCAAGTCACCTAGCACGTCTCCCCTAGGACAATGCTGTCTTTATACTGCTCTTTCCCCACCAAGGGCCCCATCGCTCCCCTCAAAATCAGTGACAAGCTTCCACTATCTCCCACAGGAACAAGACTGCGTTTCCGCCAGCCTGCACCCTGAGCCAACAACGGACACACTCATCAGCCGTCACTTAGGGATTGATCCTGCAGGCTCATGGCAGGCCTGATTCCCTGTGAGTCAAGAGCTCTTAGCATCATGCAGGACTGGGCCTTGAAGGGCAGACTGCCTCTGGGTTACATACGTGTAAATCATAGAAGATTAGGGTTGGAAGAGACGTCAGGAGGTCATCTAGTCCAACCCCCTGCTCAAAGCAGGACCACCTCAACTAAATCATCCCAGCCAGGGCTTTGTCAAATCGGGCCTTAAAAACCTCTAAGGATGGAGATTCCACCACCTCCCTAGGTAACCCATTCCAGTGCTTCACCACCCTCCTAGTGAAATAGTTTTTCCTAATATCCAACCTAGGCCTTCGCCACTGCAACTTGAGACCATTACTCCTTGTTCTGTCATCTGCCACCACCAAGAACAGCCAAGCTTCATCCTCTTTGGAACTCCCCTTCAGGTAGTTGAAGGCAGCTATCAAATCCCCTCTCACTCTTCTTTTCTGTAGACTAAGGGTATGTCTACACTGCCCACATTACAGCGAGGCCGCAACAGTGCTGTGATGTAGGCAGTGCAGTCACGCTTTATCGCCAGGGGAGAGCTCTCCCAGTGATAAAACATAACCATTCCAAATGAGGGGTGGTAGCCATAGCTCCCGGTGATAAAGCACTTTCTATACTGGCACTTTTCAGCGCCAAAACTTTTGTCACTCAGGGGCGTGTTTTTTCACATCCTTGAATAATTATAGTTTTAGCACTGAAAGTGGCAGCGTAGACAGCCTAAATAAGCCCAGTTCCCTCAGCCTCTCCTCATAAGTCATGTGCCCCAGTCCCCTACTCATTTTTGTTGCCCTCTGCTGGACTCTCTCCAATTAGTCAGCCCCTTAGCCCGAGTCAACTGGCCCAGGCCAGCCACGGGTATCTAACTGCAGTGTAGACATGTGCTTAGTTTCTGTTTCCAGGCCTGTAGCTTAGGACTTGTTGCTCCAGAGAAAACCATGCCTGCAAAACCTCAGAACTGACCTTCCTCCCCACTGTCCGACGGCTCTAAATAAGGTGTTGCCTCCGGATCTGCCCCAGTGAGGGGCGCAGGATGGAGGACACAGGATGCCTTTACAGCTTGGACTATGATACAGGCTGCTCCTTTACCAAACACAGGCTGAACCAGATTCCAAATCATATGGTTGGGGAAGTCAGGCTGGAATTTTCCCAGCATGGTCCTCACCAGCAAAACACCTGAACTGGGTCCAGGTGTCACGCAAACGTAACCTGTTTGGCACATGCAGGAGGAGGACAAAAGCCAGTGCTCAATGGTGGGGCCTTCCTGGGGAGGAAATGAGTGATCTTCCGGAATGCTGTGTTATTCGGTGAAGTTGCCAGGCCCAGCGGACTCCGCAGTGCCAATCTTTCTTTCACACTCCAGTGATGAATGGAAGATCCTGCAGCTTAGGCATGTAACTGAGGAAAGAGTATTTGTAAAGCAGAAGACAGCTGGATTCCAACGGGGAGGCCCAGGAAGCAGATGAAAGAAAACACTGGCAATGGATGAGAAAATGGCACTGTCATAAGGTGCCCCCACCGGAGTACTCTCCTGTGGCAGGCTGGGGCACACCACGTGTGCTAGCCTCGGTATCCCTCCTTCAGAGTCCCCAGAAATAGTCCAGTGTTTTGAATACAAATGGCTTTTGTGGGGTAATTTATTACAAAAGAAAGCCCTGGGCACATAAACTGTAACAAAAGAAGTGCCACAACTATAGTTCAGACAGTAAAACAATTAGAGCCCATGTTCGCCCTGCCCCCATCTCTGGTACGACTCCAGCGCTCCTTGGCCTGTCCTGCCTCTCTGGTACGCATCTGGCACCCCTCACACACACACCCTCGGTATGACTCCAGCGCCCCTTGGCCTGTCCTGCCTCTCTGGTATGGATCTGGCACCCCTCACCCCTGCCCCGATATGACTCCGGTACTCCTTGTCTCACCCCACCTCTCCGGTATGGGTATGACTCCGGCACCCCTCGACGCCCTGCCCCCAGTATGGTTCCAGCACCCCTCAACCCCACCCCACCTCTCCAGTATGGCTCTGGCACCCCTCGATCCCACCCCGCCTGTCTGATCTGTGGACTGGATTTGTGCGCTGCGTGTTTCCAAGCCCACCCTTGGGCATCACACTACATTATAAACCTAATTTTACAATGGCTGGATCCAGGTCTCACAACCATGCTAATGCGTCCACACTGAACTGCACAGACCTTCTGACTCGGGGCTGCAGCTTGACCTGCATCTACACTGCAAAATGACAGGGCTTGGACCAAAGTTGCAATGGGCTTGGACTCAAACCTGAATCAGAGCCCAGGCTTAGGGTTTGTCTATGCTGCAAAAGAAACCCCCAAACCAATCCCCCTCTTCTCCCCTGCAGCAGCGAATTTCAGAGCCCAGGTCAACCACAGGGCTAGAAATAGCAGTGTAGGGTAGGCCCTTCCCCCCATGATGGGTTTTAGACCCTCAGCTCCAGCCCAAGTGGGAACGTCTACACTGCTATTTTTAGCTCCATACAGTGAACCTGAGTCAGCTGACCCAGGCTTTGAGAGTTTTCCCATGGGGTTGTCGTGTTTGATTTATGTATTTATTTATTTGCAGTGTAGGCCTACCAATAGCATGAAGTGTAGACATCCTCACAGTTGGGTTGGTCAAAAAATGGGGAAATAATTGAGTGAACAAACATGCTCAGAGACCCTGGTGGAGGCCAGCATGGAGTCAGAGCCTTGAGATGTTTGTCCTGTGGGAACAACACCATTGTATCCCAATGAATGGCTTTGTGCAATGACAGAGCAATGTGGCATTACCCCAACAGCTGGGGAATTCAGCATGACCTGGTCAGAACACACAGTCGTGGTGTCACAATGCACATGGCTGAGCAGGGGTTCTACCTGCATTATGGATAGTGTATGTATTATTAATCATAAGAACACACTGCAATTGTATAGCTCTTGCTGTCCAAGGTCCTCAGAGCACTTTGTACAATCCAAGTCTGACAAATCCCCCTGTGGGGTAGGTAAGTACCACCTCCATGTTACAGCTGGGGAAACTGAGGCACAGATAGGCAACATGACTTACCTACGGTCTCTCAGTGAATCAGCAGAAGAGCTGTGATATGGAACCCAGGATCCTAAATCTCATGTTCCTCTTTAAACCACTAACCCACAGTGTTTGTCTGGTTGGTACCCTATAAACTAACCCTATTTGTCTCTGGACAGGCCCAACAAAGTGAGAACTGCCCCACAATGCTGAGGATAGGGACTTGCTGAGAATGAGGGAAAACAGTTAGATAAAACAAGCTTTGACCTAAGTTTAGGCCAAGATTTAGTGCAGTCCAGTTTCAACCTAAACTCAGTCCCAGATGACCCCCTTTCCTCCTATATTTCTGTCCCCCTGCTTTCATCTGGGCACTAAACTGATGTTCCTTTCAAACCCCAATGAGAGAGGCTATGAAAGGAGAAGAAATCAATGCTTTGAAAAGGACACGCCATCTCATCACACTGCATAATTGGAATCCCAGCCTGTGACGCAAGAATGGCAGCGAGCCACAGGCCTTTCTAAGAAGCTGTCCCTGCTTCACAAGCATGATCCAGGTAAGGCTTCCAAGTGACGGTCATGCCTCAAACGTGTCACAGCCCTATGCCAGGCAGGAGTTTGCAACAGGCCCTCAAACCATTCAGCCTTCGCTGAAACAGCCTCGTCTTTCCTGTGTCTCACAAACGGTCATTTCCAGACTGCAGATCTGAACTGGATCAAACACCTAACTCCCCCTGCCCTCCCAAAAGCTCCTCTATCGCAACAGAAGCTAAACTAGGAAGGTGTTGGGCCTGCAAGGTCCTGTGCATGAGTGTTAGGGTTATTTAGCATTCCCAGAAAAATGGTGTCTGGGTAGGAGGAACTCTGAAGTGACACAGCTGCTGGTTAGCGTCAAGCTCTGTGCAGCAGGATCCATGGCCCAGAGAACCAGTGCCAGGACTCAGACTCGGAGCTAGTGAGTGCAGCAGAAACCATGCGTGTTGGATCACTAGTGCCAGGAGTTCATGCCACAGCACTAGGACCTGGATTTGGACTCGCAGCTTCTGAGTGCCGCATGATCCACACATTGGAGCGCTCGTGCCAGGATCCTCTCACTAGCACTCCTTACTCAAGCCAATCTCCCATTGATTTCAAGTGGCATTTTGCCCTTGTAAGGAATCCAGGATCAATTCCCCACCAGTCTCAGTGCAGTGTGATCCACCCAGCAGGACGCGACGTGCTGGGATTCAGCCCGCCAGCCAGCCTCCTAATGCAGTAGCAGCCGCTTCAGGAGAGACAGTTTGTGCTTAGTCTGATCAGCTGCTTGCTCCACACTGTAGCCGATGTTTGATTGTGCCTTCCACCAGGCAGCTAGTTTGATTGTGCCTGCCACCAGGCAGCTAGCCGCTTACACAGCAAGCTGCAGTGCCTGAGCATGCCCATTGCAGCACTCCATCAATTAACGGCCAGCACTCGCAGCGAGACAGGAAGTGAGAAGGGGGATGGCAACATGGGCAGCGCCAGAAAGGAACACGACAAAGATCTAAAACGATGCTATGGTCAATTGGGGAAAAACACAGCAGGTCGGATCCTGCTTTCATCCACACTAGTATAAATCCAGAGTAGCCCTACTGAAGTCATTGGAAATACTCCTGGTTGTGCCAGTGTAACCCAGAACAGAATTTGGCCCCCTAGCTCTCCAGCTGCTACTGGGCTGGAGTGGGTGGCTAGAGCTGGTCCCATGCTGCTAGCCCAGCACCCCCTGCTGCCTATAGGAAGGCTGGGCCACATGAGGCCCCTGCTGCTGGAGTCTCCTTGGCTTGTGGATCACACCCAGACCCTGGTGGTCACTTTCCCTGGAGTGGGGGCGGGGGGGGGGGGAATGCAAGGAGATTTCTGGGGTAGGGCTGCACAGTTGCAATTGGGTCAGGATTTCAGGATCAAGTCAGGCCTAGATACGCCAGGATGGGAGCACAAAGATTAGAGCAGATGAGTTAGATCAGATGATGCTAGACTGGACTGAGCAGGCAGGCAGGCACGCTAGCCTGGGCTTGATGGGACTAGATTAGAGGAGGAAGAGAGTTAGACAAGGTTAAACAGCTAAAGCAGGTGAGGCAGACTGGGGATTTGCCATGCTGGGATTTGGCTCGGCAGGGATTTTCTCCTAGCCAGGCTGGATCTGCCTGCTCTCTCGCTCAGCATCCTCCAAACAAACTACTTGGCAATTAAGCCCCAGCACAAGAGCACTAGGTAGGGCAGGGTACAGCAGAAATGCGATGAACTGAGGGGGGAATGGCTTAGAAAGAAAAGAGCAGCAACTAAAAACATCAAGATCACCAGCAAGAGCCAAAGGTTCCTCCCTGGGCAGAGGGAAATCTCCTGCTTCCCTCCCCTCACGGCAAGCCAGAACCATCTCGTCTCTGGCCAGGACAACTCAGAAACCAATGTGCAAAATGCAGGAGGGAGAGAGGCACTGAAGCCCCCAAAATGTAGCTGTGGGTTAAGCTGGGATTTGCAAGGGGCATGAAGGAGGTGCCCAAATCCCATCGAAACGCCGTGGGACTTGGGCACTAACTCCCACCCAGCTTAAAAGGCCCTCTCCTTAGCACATCAAACCAAGTACTGCACTCGGCAGCATGGCAAGCCAGGGAGCTGCAATCCAGCATCGAAGGGGGATGCATCTTTCCTTCGTCAGCCTCCTCTCAATCCCTCTCCTACTCCTCCTCAACACATTCCCTTCCTGCCAGCCCAGACAGCTATTATGGCAAGCCGTACAAATGAAGACCACTCAACACCACCAAGTGCAACACTCCCTCAAACCCCCTTGAAGTCAAAGGGAGATGAAAGAGCTCAGCAGTTCCAACAGCTCCTGGGGACTATATTACTGGTCCCAGCTGTCTGGAACATGCAGTGTTTCAGAACATCCCACATTATTATGAGATCAAGGTCCCTGTCAATTCAGGTGTCTTACTGCAAATGCATGGGGAAATTCCTTCCACTGACACCTGACGTAACTACTTCATCTCCCATTGGCCAGGGAGAGTTCAGGTTTGAGTGGCTCATGCATTCCTCGGTAATGATTTTTCTTTCTCTGGTGGAAAGATGAACACACCTGATGTACTTTTTCCCAGGGCTTTGGGGGACATTGCGAACACATGATCAGCAAACATGGTGGGGATTCTCTGTGTCATAGACCCTGAGAGGGAGTACAGCTTCCAGGGAAGATAGAAACGACAAAGGGCACGCTCTTCACTGGACTTTTTATTTGCTCTTGATAGATAACCTATGATGGATCCAAGGACCTGCTAAACTTTCCACTGATATTTGGTCTTAACCAGACAGAATATTTTAGGTCCCATGAGAAGCTGGCACAAAAAAAAAGCAGAATTCCTTTAGCTAAACCACCCCTCTTCATGAGCGGCTGGAGCCACGTTGGCAGGAGGAGCTCTCCTGTGGCCATAGCACTGCTCACGCCGCGCAACTTACATCGCTGGGGGTGTGGCTTGTTCACATCCGAGTGACATACATTACACCAACGTCAGGGGTAGTGTAGGCTCAGCCTCAGTTAGCCAGCAGCTAACTAATGACACAAGCCCTCAGTTAAGCATATACGTTTAAAAAAACCAGTTACAAGAAACTACAAAACGGAGACCAGCAAAATATAACTGACACTTTCCCCATCATCACATTTAAGAAAAGTCGGCAAATCGCACTGGTTCATAGATTCATAGATTCATAGACTCTAGGACTGGAAGGGACCTCGAGAGGTCATCGAGTCCAGTCCCCTGTCCTCATGGCAGGACCAAATACTGTCTAGACCATCCCTGATAGACATTTATCTAACCTACTCTTAAATATCTCCAGAGATGGAGATTCCACAACCTCCCTAGGCATTTCTCTGTTTGCCTGTATGTTACTAGCAGGTGGATCATTAACATGATCATCATTACTAAGGTCTATCAGCAAATCTGAATCCTTTTTTCACATCCAAAGGGAAAACTACCTTTCATGGCATATGGCACAGCCTTCAACTCCTAATAGTCCAGGAGGCATTCAAGTCCAGCTGTTCGTATGTTCAGAATGCCCAAATTAGACACACAGATAGATCAGTGGGAGAGAGAGTGAGCTGGAAACATGTGGACGAGGAGGAATGCTGCAAAGCAGTTGTTGTGAGAGCGTGCTGTGGGTTCCTGCCATTATTTGGATGTTTTACCAGACTGTTCTCTCCATCTGCTGAACCCGGCAAGTTTATTTTAGTGCTTTGTTCAGATCAACTCTTCCTCTTCCACTTGCAGCTAATGGGAGCACTGGGCTGAAGCAATCACAATCCATCTACTGAGGAACCTGGGAATGATAGGGGTGGGGTTCAAACCCAAGGAGACATTGGGGGTTTGCCATTGCCCTAGGGAGGTGAAGGAAACCATTTTAATGGTGAACACAACTGCAGCCCCCTCCTCAAAACCCCCCACCTCAACTGTTTGAAATTCCAAATTATGAACAGAAAAGGAGGCCAGATTCTCATCTGGTGTAAACCAACGCTGACCTCAATGAGCTCTGCCAATTTGCACCCCACCCATTACAATTGGGCGTAGTTTAAATCCAAGTCGTTTAAAAGCAATTCCTCCTTCACCTACCTGCCTAATTAGTCATACTGGGAAAAAATGATTTTAGGCAAATTTTACCTTTTTGTGAAACGTCTGAAATACTGGCATTTTTTTTCATCCTTGCAACAACTAGTGACCTCCCCCTGCAAAGCATTTTCCACTCTTGGGATGTCAGGGACATGCTAAATACACTTTCAGCCAAGGCTTCCCGCCTGCGAATTTCTGACAAGGAGGGCACAGCCTCCCTGACTAGCCCAAAGATCTGACGGAGCGAGCAGAGAGGTCTGGGAGACAAAGCAACCTGAGCTCTGTTCCCACCACTTGGGTTTAATAGGAGTTTCTACTTATATGCCTCACATTACCGGGAAACTGAGACATGGAGAGGCTAAATGACTTGGGTGAAGGTCTAGGCAACAGCAGATATAAATTCTAATCCTGGGACAAATGTCTAGGCCTCCAAAATTTGTCAGAACCCTGCCCCACCTTCCCTCTTCCAAGATTTCCAGGTGCAGAATCCCAGGAAACAAACTGTCAACACATTTGTGTACAAATTTCCATGCAGAATTTTTCCAACTGATCTCACCTGCCTTTACTTACCAAGACAAGATTCAAGGCCTCAAGGCAAACCCCAGGGAACATGACTTCCTGCTGATTTAGGCACTACTGTTGTTAGCACCTGCAGCAGGAGAAACAGATGCTTCAGGACTTAACCTCGGGTCCTGGCAGGTAAAAGGTCAGTTAAGCTTTCTCTTTAGGGCAGCTATGGGAAGAGTGCTAGGAGAGGTAGACTTTGCACTCCTTTAGCAAATCAAATTGCATGGTATTGATCAGGGATAGAGGGTGCTCATATACAATATCAGGGTTGGAAGGGACCTCAGGATGTCATCTAGTCCAACCCCCTGCTCAAAACAGCACCAATCCCCAGACAGATTTTTGCCTTAGATCCCTAAATGGCCCCCTCAAGGATTGAACTCACAACCCTGAGTTTAGCAGGCCAATACTTAAACCATAGAGCTATCCCTTCCTCTCAGTCATAATTCTGATCCCATTTTTCTGGCACTGCACTTCACCCTTCATCAGAAATGTTCCAGAACGAGAGGGGGAGCCACATGGGGTTAAATCCCACTGTGCCTCACCAGCACACCTCAACCTAGCCCTACCTAGACCTCACGCATTTTGGGGCCAAATGCTAGTCTAATGCCAGTGTGAAACCGCTGTGACTCCACTGAAGCTGATGGAGTCCCACAAAGGTGAGAGGAGAATTTGGCCCTATGTAGCCATGCTGAATGGTCCTGGAAACTCCCTTACTACATCTGTGTATCATACCCCTGTCCAGAAAGCACCACCCTCTCCCAGAGGTAAAACAGCCTCCCCACGGGTTCAGCCCTGGGCTTTTCTGCGCTGCTGCATGTTGTCTCTCAACCATGACCTTGCTGGGGGACAAATCCTCTTAGTGTGTGAAAGGATTTCATCCAATCAAGGCCTTCCCAACACTGGGACAGATTCTGATCTTACTTACACTAGTGTAAATCTAGGGTAACCAGATCCACTTCAGTGAGGCTACTTTGGATTTACACTGCTGTGTCTGAGATCATTGTCTGGACACATATTGTACCATGTGCCATTCCCCTCATTGTGATTCCATTTTAATTAGTCCCTGTCACTGCAGCCCCATGACAAGGTGGCCTCCTCCAGAGACACAGGGTCTGCCTTCTGTATTCATTTAAATGTGAGCTTCCCCACAAAGTTCTGTCTCCAACCTAGTCGATCCATCCCATGGATCATTGTCCTCCAAGAGGCATTGATATTCAAACAGGAGATTCCCTCCTTCCTGCTCATTCAGCAAGGAGTTCTGCCCATGCCTCCGCAGGACTCTCCCTCCCTCAACACTGCTGCACCGAGCCACCATGCTCCAGAGAAAGGGAGAGCGAGGCTCATAGTCTAGTGTACCCAGTCTATCATGCCAGCTCCAGCTTATGGAGATAACGACTTCCACCTCTGGCCAGTATCTGGCAATTGCTGATTTGCCTTTTCAGTCCCTCTTCTTGTCAGTCTCCCACCATCTCTTGCCCTTAATTGCTGCTGATTCAATCAAGGTGCTGTAGGCATGAACCACATGCCATCAGTTATCTGCACTGGCTCACCAGAGATGACCTTGGCCAATTCAAGGACAACTGCTCTCCTTCTCCTCTAAAGGTTTAAATCCCTGTAGGGAGAGACACAGTATGAATGGGGGAAAGGGTCACTTCCCCAAAACCCAGCACTGGTCCCTGCAGCTCCCCTCGCTACACCTTGGTGTCAGCTATGCTGGCTCTCTGGAGTCCACCTGAGCCCAGAGCAGCCTCTTCTGCAGCTCTAATTTATACCCTGTGGCAAGACTGCCTGCTAACAGGCTTGCTCTGCAGCAATGCCACATGGAAGAGAGTGGATGCTCTTGTCATCCCCTCCTCTCCAGGACTGGCCTTGCACAGCCAGCTCAATCAGGGAGGAGAAAAAATCCATTCCAAGGAGGGCCCTGCAAAATGTCACTCTAGAATTGACCCAAGTGAACCGTGCTGTGTATTAAACAGGTAGAGATTTCCTGAATGTGTGCTCTCCTGAAGGGGAAAAATAGGAGAAAAACCCAACACTATCGGGCCTGGACTCTGGGCAGGGCTAAGCAGTACCTTGTGACTGGGCTCTTCTCTTTTGAAATTGGGGCACTTTCTTCCCTCAGTGGCAATTCATTCTAGAATCCAGGACTGTTGGAAACAAACCCAGACAGCTGGTGCTTTGTCTGTGCGCCCTCAGTGCAGAGACAGCAACAGAAACATCCCGATGGGCAAGTCCCAAGACAGCCTAGAGTTTTCTTCTGTAAACAAAGCCCTCACGAGCCCAAGCCCGGGCTGTGAACCAGGTGATTGGAAGCTCACAACCTCAGGGGAGAAAATGGCCCCAGGCAGGATTTCGATAGCCCCCTGGCTGGAGAGATGGGCTATCTTGGCACTAAGAGCCTGGCAGGAGGAGAATGCATGCTCTGTGTCAATGGTCAATGCCCCAAGCCCAGAGTCACGATGTGGAGTTACTGTCGCTGTCCCCGTGGAGTGCATGAGGCCGGGCCTCTTCCTGTGTTCGCATGGACACCTGAACCAGGAAGAGAACTTGCATCCTTTCATTTCATCACCGAGAATCAGAAACCCAGTGAAAGAGAAAGAAGGGAATACACTGCGACCTCTGCTGTTCTTCCCTCAGCTGTTAGAATAAGGCACATCGGGGGGCCAGGAGGGTTCAGCAAAACAGGAATCGCTGGTGGAGGGCAAAGAACAGACCACATGGCTGAGCAGACAGCTGCACATACAGGGCTCAGAGAGGTTCTACCTTCACGCCATCACCAGGAACCTAGAGGGAGAGTTCATCACAGTGATGACCCGGGCTTATCCCTGCTCCCTGCCACAACACGCTGGCCTTCGTGGCTGATACACCCCGGAGCTTTGGGTCCCCCGATGTTTGGAGGGAACTTGCATCTGGTTGGCAGCAGCTGCCAACACCAGAGGCATGGTAAGCTCCCTGTTGGCCACGCAGTTGCCTGGCAGCAGCTCAGCTGGCTCCTCCACCATGCTGTCCATTCGGCCTCCGGGCACAAGATGGGACAGCTGGGTGGAGAAGGCTCAGCTGCAAGCAGCTGGCACAGTGGAGGCAGATGAGGAGGAGGGCCAATGGGTGGGATAGAATGGAAGGGCCATGGGGAACAAACAATGGGAACAGCCAGTCCCCACAAACCCTCAGCAATACGAAAGGAGGGAAGAAAAGGCAGCCCAGGGACCAGTGACAGAGACCTGCTGTGGGGACAGGAAGGCAGGGCCAATCCGCCCACAGAGGAGGAAAGAAAGGGAGAGCTCTACTGAGGGGAGAGAGCAAGGGGCCCCACCAGGGCAGGAGATGGGGGATGAGAGCCTGGGTACCTGAAGGTGCTGAAGAGCTGGGAGAGGCCCATGGAAGGTGATGGAATACAAACAGCGTATGCAGAGGAGAGGGCTCCTCATTAGCATTTGGGGGCAGGGCTTGTAAGTTCATTGTAGGTAGGGCACTGGAATGTACATTTCTCTTAGGTAGGGCACTGGCCTAGGACTTCAGAGACCTGGCTTCTAGCCCCAGTTCTGCCACTAGCCTGCTGGGTGACCTGGGGCAAGTCCCTGGTCGCCTCCATTCCCCATGCATACCGTGGGGATAACAGCCCTGCCCTACCTCCCTGGGGTGCTGGGAGGCACTCCAATTCTATGGTAATGGGGCGTCTCATCGCTAGATTCTCATACCACAGAGGTGTTCCCCTCAGGGCAGGGCTTGAGCAGGCACACCTGGCAGGGTAAGGATGGCACACACTAGCACTGCCAGGCCTGTGCATAGAGGGCTAGGCTCCCTAAGGCTGGCAGCATGTCAGCGCTACGTTAACTTTAAAAACAATAGTTTTGAGAAGAACAACATGGAGCTATCTGTGCCTCTGGTCAGTTCCATATGCCACTTACCTCTGGCTCCCCCAACCAGGGGTAACAGGTGCAGAAGCCTTCCCTATATTCATATGCAGGTTTCAGCCCATTGCATGGGAATTGCCCTTCTTGTCCCTCTAAGGGCTCTCTGCTTCTGCTCATTTGCAAGTGAATTTTAGAGGCAGGGTTTGTAGGCAGCAAGGGGTGGGGGATGGACGGATGCAACCCAATGCAAACAGGACACACAGCATTGTATTGGGCCCAGATCCTTGGCCGGTGTAAACTGGCATGGCTCCATTGACTGCAATGGCACCATGTTGACTCACTAACCTGGCAGAGGTCCAAGTGAAACCATCAGAAGAGTCCAACACTACCCCCCAAAAGGAGAATCTGAACCAGGGAACAAAATCTCCTAGGGGGCTCAAATATTGTCCTGACCCAGGCAGCACTACTCAAGGTTAGAACTAAGGGGTGTGGAGTGACCTAGCTTTGAGGTCTGCACACAAATCCCCAGAGCTGGAGAGGACCAAACCTCAGTTTTCAGGCATTTCCACATTGTTATGGGGGGGAGGGGGGAAGAGGAGGATTTGGCAGATCCAAGCCTCCTCGGGATTGCCACAGAAACGTCACTGCAGAGAGTTTTGTCCTTCCACGAGGAATGCCTCCCCGTCTTGAGAGGCAATTTAAAGTGATGGATCATGTCCACAGCTGATGGGATTTGTAACATATCAAAGTGTCTCCTTATGGTTCATCCCTGGTATGATCCGCATGAAGGAGCAGGGACTGCGGCTCTGGTCCCTGATCACACAGTGAAGTGTGAGGCTGGAACCGACAATGTACTGGCCAAGAGTTCTAGCTAATTAGTATGGAAAGAAGGGTTTTTCAAAGATTGTGTTGAGGCTGGGGGAAGTCTGGTGGATTTTAATGGTCCTACCACTGACTAATTCATTTTTAATAATGGTGATTAAAGCCTGTTCTAACATGAAGGGCTGATGTAAAAGCTTCTACTGCATAGCTGCTGAGGAACTGCATTCCTGACCTCTCCCCCTCCCCTCTGCTGACTGCTACCATCCTGAGACCCTAACACACTTTCCTCAGTGCACCTCAATCCTGCCCTTTAGCACCCCTACTATTCTAGCCCTGCCTCTTGTTTAGCTTCCAACAGCTCTGCCAATGGACCCCATTTTGACCCACAACCTCCTATCCTATTCCAGCCCTTCCCAATGCCACCCCCTGCCAGCTAGGCTGATGCATCTCATCCCAAGCCTGCAGCATGCCGGGTCTCAGGTGCAAACAGAGAGCAAACATTTTGATGTCCACTGAGGACCAGAGAGAAGCCACCAGGCTCTTTTCACCTGGGACGAGTAAGGATGTCAGCTGAGGTCTCCAGACTTTCAAATGAAATAAAAGCCCGGGGCGCAAACGGCCTCTTGCTCGTGGCACTGCTCTTTGAAGCTCCTGCTTTGTGCTTTCTGGCCCTTATACCTCACCCGGACGTTCTGGGCAACTTTGGTTCCATTTGTTTCTCGAAGCGTCTGAGTCTCCAAAGGCACAGAGGACACACATGGAAAGCTGTCCTGCCTCGGTACGCAGTGCTCCGTGCTTAGTGTGTGGCTGCTGCTGGTTAGCATGTGGCTGCACTATCCTGCTGGGTTCGCTGTTCAGCTCACCCTCAGCGAGGCACCCATGTGTAAACGCACTGGAAATCAAGGGAAGCACTGCTTGGATATTTGCTGAATCTGGCACAACCTTCCGCTTGCCTTGCCCCTCCTCAAGCTAAAACTGGGACTTTGGGGTTTCCTTTGCAGATGGGAAACCATTGGTTATTATTATTAATTATCTTGTCTTTAAAGTCCTATAGAAACACTAGCTAATCAGCCCCCACCTCAGCCTATCTGAGACAGGAACCTAAGTATTAGGAGCCCAGTGTTGCAAATGGGGAAAAGAGACCCAACAGGCCAGATCCCCCCAGGAGTTCCTGACTCCCAGCCCTTTGCTCATACTATCAGATCACAACTCCTCCCAGTATCCTTCAGCCGTGACCTGGGATCAAGACTGCTTCCCTCTCCTCCAGCCTACAGAGAAACTCCCTTTTATCCTGCACCACAAACCCCATATCCAGGGTTGATTTAAATGGGCCACCCACTCCTTGGTGCCGGGGTGGGGGCTCCAGTGTTTCCTTAACTCTAAGCCCAGATGCAGTCAAGCTTTGCATACAATGGGTAGAAGGTTTTTTCCCCCACTAGCCAGATCTAAACCCTCCAAGCTTCTCCCATTGTCACCTATTCACAGTTTCCATTTTAAAAAAAAATGCAATGAAAAAGGTTATCTCGCTCTCCATTTAATAAAGGAGGGGACATGAAAAGGTCACGAGACAATCTGATTCTGTGGCTACCCAGCATAATTTCAATCCTCTGCTCTCTGTCCTCATTTCCTATTCTCCTTCCCAGGAGGTGTCTGAAAGCCTTCAATAAGAGCCTCTTCTTTCGGAAGAGCCGACAGTGTCCTTTCTTCCCTACATAGCCACAGATATGTCCCATTTTCCTTTTGATGTCAAGATAAAATATTACACACACACGCACACACACACACACGCACGCATAGCTAGCTTTCTGTCCCAGATTTGGTATTTTAGGAAGAAAACTGAAAAGCTATAATAAATTCTAAATCAATTCCTCACACAAGTGACCATTTCCCCTTTAAACGGAAATGTTTAGTTCTTTTCCCCTTTAGTAGGAAATTCCTCCTCACTCTTTCATTCATTGCTTTGGTTTCCTTCCCCATAATTACAGCTCTCTGGGGTTGCATAAGCCTGTGACCTTAGCCTGATGAAGGCCCAAAGCTGAGTGGCCTCCTCACACCAAGATTGGGCCGCCAACCCTTCTGCTTAGCTATTAGATGTGGATATAAGGAGTGGGGGGGGACTTCAAGAGCTGGATCAACCGTTCTGTAACTGATATCCCTGGATCATGGGTGATCTAGGGAGAGCTGTCTGCTCTCGTGGTGCCGGCTCCTTCCTCCTTATTTCCAATTCTAGCAGCTACATCACATTAAAAAACACTAAACCAGACTATATCTGAGGATCTGGCACAATACATTATCAGTGTGGAATGTTGATCAATGACAGGTTAAAGTCAGGGAGCATGGGAAGGAGGGAGCTACTCACAGCTCTTCTTAAAGCTGGGCTTCCCTTCCCCCTTGACTGGTGCTGCTGAACACATATGGAGATCTCCCCTGCCAAGTTGCACCTACAGTCAGCACAGCAGATTGGTTAAAGTTACCCCACCTTGAGATCCACCCCTGCCTGGTGCGCTGAGAGCTCCACCTCTCTTTTCAGTCTGTTTTAACCCCCGAGAATAATAAACCACCCACTTGGACGGCCTTCCACAATTGCTTAAATTTTCTTAAACAAAGCAAAGATTCCTAAGGAGTGACAGAAATCAGAACAGCGACTCTGTTCTACTGACTTCTGGAAGCTGCTTTCTTTGTCTGAACACCACTGACTTTCAGGTCTTCTGCACAGAGGTGTGTCCCAGGGGATGACATACAGGCAAAAACAATCAATGATTGCAACACTTTATCATTTTTATGCTGTTCTCAGATACTAGCCAATAGGAATCAAGCAACTGTCATGGTCACCAGGTCTGCTCATCTACAAACACTGGACATCCGTCCTTTTGTTAGAGGATTAACACACTACACAAAGCACACAGCCACCATGACCTTGGAAATGCCTGTAGCCCTAATGCCTAGAGGTGATGCCTGTCTGTCTCCATTCCTTACCAGCCTGTGATCGCTGGACATAAAAAAACAAACCATGTTAGTTGCTTCCTCTGACTTGGACATGAAGGGAATAGCAGAACTAGGAAAGGGAGGGATGGTTAATTGTCCTCTTAAATTTATGCCTTTGTGCTTTTGGGTTATTGACCTGTATTGATATAGGTTGTCTTCAAGGAAGTAACAGAGCCATCTAGCAACTGTCACAATTCAAGTGGAGGTGGTCAGGCTGGAGTGAGTGGCTGAATATTTCTTCCTTTCCTGGCCACATTTGCAAAGCCGGATACATAAAAAAACTGGAGAGTGGAAGCTTGTGTCTCTGTCTGCTTTGGTCTCATTAGAAGCCCAGTTGGTTCCTGCAATACAGATGTGAATTCAAGGGAGCTTTTCAACTGCAGGCTCAGCAGCAGTTTAGCAGTATCCCTGCACACCAGTGGAGGTCGGACGCGGACCCCACCACACGTGGCTTGTTCTACAAATAGGAACCGTTTTCAGTTCTCTGAGCTGTTGTGGGGTTTGGCCACCAGTGACACTGGCACAGATGCCCAGGAGTGGGCGTGAAATTGATTAGTATTGGTTTCTAATTCTGTACCACGTGGCCTTGCCATTCCCAGTCCTTTCATCCTCTCCTTGAACTATGAATGCCTCCTTCTCGCTCATTCCCTTGACTCCTTTTGATCTCTTCCTCTGCCCTTCTGCACCCCATTCCAGGCTTTTAAGAAGACAGGGTGGTCTTGTGGTTACCATGGTATAGTATTATAAGGCAGCTGTCCTGGAGCGCCCTCCATTGGTAGACCCTAGCCAGACAAGCGTGCATACCTCAGTTTCCCCTTTCTTCTGCCCACAAAAGGAACATAGTCTCTCAGAATCTGATACAAAGCCCTCCTCTGGGCATAATTTATTCACCTATGCAATACTTCCTCCAAACCTTGTAAGAAGATCATTTCCCAGTCACCACAATAAGCAAACACACAGCAGGTTTTTCCATTCCCCTCTCCCAGGACAGCATCAGCAAGTCACCGACGCGTGAGTCAATAACAGCACTTGGATTCCACTTCCTCTGGCCCTTGCCCCAGGCCTCCCGCCTGAGCGTGACCAGTCTTCCCACGGCTCTGCCCTCAGGTCATCAACCGAGGGTTCCCCCTTCTCTGATGTCCCACTCCTTCTGGCCTCCCTGCCTGTGAGTCCTACCCCTGATCAAGGGATCCTCTGTCTTGTTTCTAGGTTCAGCTCCTCTTGAGCAAGCTGGATCTTCCCTTCCTCCTGTGGGCCACTGCCCAACCCTTCTGTTCCTCAGGGGTCCCCAGCTTTCGTCAGTTCTCACTGGCCGCTTTCCTCCAGCTCCTCCTCTCTTTCCAAACTCAGCTCTCCCACGCAGCTTCTGGCTGTTTCCTGCTCCCCTGGGTTTCAGACAGCTCGCTCCTGCCCCGCTGACTCACCAGATCTCCCTCTGTCCCCTCGCACACCATAGGTGTTGTGGACTTCTCTGCCTCTTAAAGGGTCAGTGCCCCCATGCAACCTATAGGGACCTAGGATTCATTCATTCCTGTCTCTGCCGACAGTTCACTGTTGGACCTTGGGCTAGCTACATAAACTCAAGGTTTTCAAACGTGGCTTTAATTGTGGGCGTGTCACATTTGAGATGCCCATCTTGAGAGAGCAAGCTGTCTCAAAGCAGGGATTCAAATTATAGGCCACTTTTGAAAATCTTACCCACAACCTCCAGTGCCTCAGTTTCCTCACATTAGCAACAAGGGAACATTTTTTGGTGTAGACAATGCTGGAAAGAGTGAGATGTAATTCTTAACAGTGTGGGGGGAAGAGTGGGAGCCTTTTAATCCAGCCAGGTGATGTCGCTTCCTGTGTGTGTGACAGAGCATACAACTGATGGGGTCATTTTAAATTTAGGAACATAAATCCACTGATATGGTATCTGTGCTCCTAAATTACTTAGGCACATTTAAAAATTCCACCCTCTAGCTTCATCTGTTCCTTTGTAACTGAGCTTCCTGCCAGCCAGTAGTGCAGCTGGAGGGGGAGCAGCTGCTCCCCCACCAAGCACAAGTGATGCCTATTTAATTTTACTCACCCAGGAGTGAAAAAAAAGGAGCCACCTGCTATGGTGCTTTTACTGATGGGGCTGTGCTTCGGGTCTTTGGCGGCACTTCGGTGGTGGGACCTTCACTCGCTGCAGGTGTCTTCGGCGGCACTGAAGCTTCATCGCCAAAATTCCACCGAAGACCTGCAGAGCGAGTCGAAGACCCAGAGCACTGCCCCGCCAGTAAAAGCGCTGCAGCGAGTGGCACCATTTTTTTTTTCCACTCCCACTCTTCCCTCCACCTGGCTACGCCACTGCTGCCAGCGTTACCAAACCCGTGGGGCTGATTTGCAAGAATCTATTTTCTCTACAATCCTCTTTATTTTAACATTTCCTCTGCTTTGTACCTCATAATCAGTGGGACGAAGGCCCAGATCTATCACCGTCTTGGACACTATAGTACACTAAGGGAGTTTCTCTTGGCATCCCTTGCAAAAACACAAACCCTGCTGAGCACAGACTGAGCTCTTTGGTCTTCATTAGCTGGAACACAGAGGAAATTGTTTGTCCTAAGGAGTTTAAGTTCAAGACAAGCCAGGGAATTTGGTCTGCTGTGGTGTAATCATGTGTGATGCACTAGGTTAGGGTGTATGTGTTGTGATACAGCATGGCCAGAGGGCAGCATAAGAGTGTTAGCAGGGGGCCTTATTCCCTGCCAAGGGAGGAAGGTTTGCTTTAGATTAACTAGAACAGCTGTGGCCAATTAGAGCACCTGACT
>NC_133782.1:25761628-25853170 GCF_003597395.2 Chelonoidis abingdonii | reverse complement strand
GGGCCCAGGTCCCTCCCTCTCCACTCCCTTCCTCCAAGGACACTAGGGGAGTGATTAAGAACTGGTTCAGAGGCAAGCAATATCGCCCTGAACCTACCCCAGAGAAGAGAGAGCGCGAGACCCAGAGAACAGTACCGGCAATTGGCCACAGTGTGTATGGTATTATCCTTTCACTAGGTAAGGGATCTAGTACTAGCAGCTGGCACGTAGGGTACTTGTTTAGCTCAGGAGGCCAAGGCCTGCGTTTAGGGTGCTGTATAAAGCAGGGCTAGTTTTAGACTCCTAGCTATCATCCATCTATGCCCCCCAATCACCTTAGTATCTGAGCACCTCAGAACCTTTACCGTATTGATACTAACAATGCCCCTTAAGGTAGGGCAATGCTACTATCCCCATCATACAGAGGAGGAACTGAGGGGCTAAGTGACTTGCCCACATCACACAGAAAATCTGTGGTGGAGCAGAAAATTGATCCTGGGCCTTCCAGCGCCCTAACCACTGACCCCCTTCCTCTCCCAGCCATCTGTATGATTTAGACTAGCAATTGTGTCTGTTACCTGCCACAAAGCAATGGGTTATGCTTAGGCCTTATCTACATAAGAAAGTTGCACAAGTTGAACTTAAATCACTTTAGGTAAACTGGACCAAACCCAGTGTGGACACTCTTGCTTTTATTTAACAGTAGCTTATTTTGATTTAGCTTAAATTTGTAAGGAATCAACTTAAGCGAACTCAGCGTAGTATGCTAATAAGCTGAAAAGTGTCTACACTGATTTTTAGCACTAGTTTGCCTAAACCAGTTTCAACCTGTGATTCTTGTTAGACCAGTGCAAAGTCTGCATGTAGCCAGGCCTTATACGTCCATTGGTGGTTTCAGGCTGTCACAAGGGTGAGCATTGAAGGGCGAGGGGGCAAGGTGCAGCGGAGAGGTGAAGCCAGTGAAAGTGAGACCTTTTGTCTCTCTAATACCTCTTGAGCTTTCTTTCAGCCCGGCTTTATGATTCACCGCTCGAGTACCATCAAGTAACGCGCAGTGGGCTAAGAGCCCAGGCTGTGCCAGGTGGAGGGGAAGGTGGGTGTGACAGGAGTGACACACCACAGCTTGTAATCATGTTCAGCGAAGAGGAGCGAGTCAGGCAGCCTGCTGGGAACTAGCGAATGAGTTGTTACCCACTGCGCCATGCTGATTAGCGCATTAAACACCAGCCCACCTATCACTGACGGGCCGCCTGGCTGGCCAGGCTCAGCAGAGAAGCTGAGCGGTGAATGAAATACCCTCTCGTCGGCAGGGGTGCTCTCCCCAGTTCAGGGCTGAGGCTCCCTTGTGGGATGGAGTGGGAGAGCTTGCCCTGGTACAGCCCCTGTTCCAGCCTACAGGGTATGACTCTGAAATCTTTCTCTGACTCGATGGTTCTTCTCTGCTGCCCCTACAAAAGGGGATGGCCTGGGGGTGAGGGTGTGTGTGCACGGGCTCTTGAGAGACAAGAAAACCTCCAGAGGGTCAGACAGCACTGGAGATGAAAGCCCTCAATTTGTCCACTTAACAGGTATGGTACAGGGCAGGGCCAGTACATTCAGCTCTTCCACCAGAGTGGCTCATTCTTCCCCCAGAGGGGACAACTCTTTGGGTGAGAAGGGACTTTGTTCTCCCTTGTCCATTCAGCCCTAAGCCCCTCAACTGACAGTGCCTTCAGCAGCGGGGGTAACTGTGATGGGGATACTTGTCTCCTGGGAACTGGATGGAAACCACCAGCCTCATTCCACATAAGCCACTCACAGCAATTCAATTTCTGGTCACTACCAGCCGAGGCTGGCTTTGAACTGACAGTCTTCAGGAGCCCATTTATAGCCCCTGAGCCATCCATCCCCTCAAGACTCAAGTCCTTATAAAACCAGAGCTTCCACTGACTTCAGTCGAGCCAGGATTTGCTCCGAGGTCTCCTACCTCTCCTGTTCCCCTCCCAGGCCCACTCCTGCTGCTGCTCCTCCATGCCTCTGTGTTCCTTTTCCACTTAGCCATTTCCTTATGCTTGAAAGAAAAGCTCCTCTGGGCTACTGGCTTCTTTGGTCTGCAGGGAGTTTGTTTTCTCTGCTCTCGTTTTTCTACTCTCTTTTCTTTTTAAAATAAATGAAAGCAGTTGCTCCCCTGAGCCTGGGCAGGCCTAACCCACACGCAGCTCAGCATACCATGCAGTGTTTAACTGAGCAGGACAGTGTGTATCCTATGGAGATTAGTGGGATGAGAAGTGGTGCTTTCCACACATGCTTTGTATTACCACACAGGTAACTCCCTCTAACTGCATCTGCTAGCTAAGAGTCCAGACTACGTATGGCAACACGTCCGCTGCAGGAGATTATGGGGATCCCCTTTGCAAGCAGCAATGGTTCAGAACACTGCAGGTTGCTAGATATTCCCCTAGTCCAGTCGTAACATTAAGGACATGGCCTACTGCAGCTCTGATGCAGGAGTTGGCAAGCACTGCAGCCCACTGATCTCCAGTGGAAGAGCCCCTCAGAAGTTTATGATGAGGGGATGTCAGGGTTTTGTGGTGGCAGAGAAGTTTAACACTCTAGTTACGGTGCCCAGGATCAGAGCTTTGCAGCAGGCCTGTCCAGAATGCAAAGTACTGCAGGGAACTGCCCTCCAACCTCCGAAGAGATCAGAAACAGCTCAGATTGGATGAAAGAAGAATATTAATGGAAGTCTGGGCAAAAGGATGAGTTTATTTAAGCCAGAGTAGCTAAGAGCCCTGGAAACTCTGCTCAGTCATTAACTGGTGAGTAAAGAGCTCTGAATGAGTCACGGATGCTATTATAAACCATTTATTTTAAAGGTTGTAGAAATGCAGTTGAAAAGTAAAGTGTTCCTTGAAGTCACTGATAGTCGCTCCTCCCCTGCATCAAGATCCTTTCCCTGGGAGGTTGCAGAAGACTCAGTTCTTGAACCTCGGCTCTTTCCATCTCCCTTCTCCCTGCTGGTCACCACGCCTCTCCTTGTAACCTTAGCTCCTACTTCTGTGCTAATGAACTCCACTGTCCATGTTCTTCCCCCAATGTCTCCTCTCTGTCCACTCTCTCTGCCTCACAGACCTTGCAACTTCACCTACTATCTTTTCAATCACACTTGATGTTGAGGTTTCATTTATAAACAGTTTATAAAGGGTTAATGGATTTTGCAATAAACAGTTAATCTATTGTTATAGAGTGCAACAGGTCACTAAATTGCTTATAACCCAGCCTTATAGCCATCTATAGCATGTGCCAGTCACGTACCTGTAATATGCTTATAGCTGGCCAAAACGTGGGAAATTCAGACATTTTGGAATTGAATCGTTTCATTCTGGTTTGGGGGTGGGGCAGCATGGGGACCCAGCTCGCAAAGGAGTCTGGAAGCTCTGGGGTCCCCAGTCCTGGGGGCAGTCCACAAGGCAAGGCTGCCTTGAAACTCTGGACCCTGGAGTCTGCTCCAGGAACTCTGTTTATTGGAAAATTCCCAACCCGCTCTGTTTATATCATTTGTTAATCATTCGTTAACCCTTTGTAAGCCTTTATAAATGGAACCTGAATATAGAGTGTGACTCTAACTTCGGGTAAATGTCAGAGAGAAGAGCCTCCATAGACACAGCTCCTCTATTTTCCACCCACGTCAAAGTTTTCACTTACCCCCACCGTCCATGAGCTTGGTTTGACCCTTGACACTGAACTGTCCCTGTCCATCCACGTCTCTTACATCAGCAGATCTGCCTGTCGCCACCTCCCAACACCATCCAGGTTGCCAATGACTCAGCATCCCCTCTGCTCAAGTCCTCACCATCCCTTTAGCTCCTGATACCTTGACGGCTGCAACCCCTTCATGACGGCACCCCTGGACACCAGCTCTTCATTCTCCAGCACATGCAGAATCCCTGCTTGCCAACCTTCTCACATGTCCATTGCCCCGGCCCAGCTCTTTGGAGCAGGGTCTGTCTATGGACAGCACCTAGCACAATGGGGCCCTGATCCTGACTGGGTCCTTCGGCTCCTCCCACAAATCAAAATAAATAATAATAATCCTCAGACAACGTCACTAGCTCCCCAGCCATTTCAGGATCCAGGTCAGAATCACCCTGCTTAGGTGAAGACCAGGCTCTGTTGAAGTCAATGGGAGTTTTCGTACTGATATCAATGGAACCAGAATTTCATCCTTTATTTTTAATGCTCTCCATGGACTTGCTCCACCTCACTCCAGGGAGTGTCTCTCCCGCTGTTTATCTGACAATAGTCCCTCCTCGCTCAGCGTGGGAGGCTTCTCCACAGCACCTGCAATCTGGAGTGTGCCTTGGGGGTGGGGGCCGTGGGCAGGGCCATGAAGAAGGGGTGGGGTGCTAGCCTCCCCAAGGGGAAGTTTCACCCGCCACCCATGGTAAGCATCAAGTCTGGTAAGTGTTTGCAGGATCAGATCTTGAAGTTGTATCGCATTACGCTACTGTTAAACCTTGCCTGGCAAGTAACAGCCAGAGAACCCCAGTTCCTGAATTCCCAGGAGCTGTCTGCCTGCAGCGTCCAGTCCCTCTCACTGGACACTCACAGAAATTATTACGCTCGCTGTCTCCAAAGGGACAGAGCACAGCTCAGCCTGTTACATTAGCTGAAGACTCACACTTCACTTTACTACGCAGCACTAAGCTGGTTTTGTAATAAAACAAGAATAAATTCATTAACAAAGACCAGTGATAGAAGTGATATGAAGTAAGAATAAAAGAGACAGTTATGGTTATAAATAAAACACAACAATACACAATAGTCTAGTGTTTAAAATTTAATTTTAGCAAATTTTAATTGCCTAAGCAATTTTCTTAATTACATCAAGTTACTAGCCTCCACAGACCTCCAGACTGGGAGATCCAACTTTCACAGGGTGCTGTACCCTGTGTGTCTATACGGCAATGAGATTGCCATGGATGGCCCATGCCAGCTGCCACCCAAGCTCTGGGACCTTCGCCGCTTACAGGATCCTAGAGCCCAGGCCCCATCCCAAGCCTGAATGTCTACACCACAATTAAACAGCCCCTGAGCCCAAGCCCCATAAACCTGAGTCAGCTGGCACGGGCCATTGTCTCTGCCTCTAGAGCCACAAAGAACGTCCTGGGGTGCAGATTCTGTCCCCCAGCATGATTGTTAAACAACCTTCTCCCCTGCATGTTTAGCTTGATGACTTTGTTTACCTTATAGGTAAATATCCTTCCATTGTCCTCTGCCAGTAACCAAGTCACTCAGATAGGTAAATACACATTCCTTTGTCTCAGGCAGGCTGGGTTTTATGCTTTGCCTCCCAAACACATTTTACAAACCCATAACTCTTTGTACACCACCCAGCACAAACCTCATAACTCTTCGTACACCACCCGTGCATACGTCACGTCATGATTTTTGGGACCAGCATGTCACCAGTTTACATATGATACCTTACATGATACCTCTATATTATGACAACAGTCTGCTGAGGCAACGAGTGTGTCAGGGCTGATCTGAGCTACAGCATGGGGGGCCCTCTGCCAGACGGCCGGAGGGGCTCCTGGGGTCACAACTACATTGTAGGGAAGATTGGTGCTGCATTGCTGGGCCTGGTTCTTTGCTCCTCTGAGAACAGTCATGGCTCGACATTCCAAATTCTTCCCCCCTCCAGTGTTAGCAGTACATTCCTAGTATTAGGGGGTGGGTGGGGGTGTGTCTTTTCACGTAAGAGCTATTATCATGGCACTATCGATAGGAAATGTAAAAAAAGATATCCTCAGAGGCAGGACTGGGGTAGTGAAGAAATTACAGGATAACTGAAATCCATAAGGAAAAGCACCTGTTGGATTTCAACATTCAATACCACACATGCATTCTCATAAGATAGTCCCAGATAACTGGAGAACGTTGTTCAATAATGTAGGCATCCTTTCATGATGAGTATGTTGGAAGGGCTTAAGCCAAAAGCAATGCAATGGCCCGAGCCTGCTGCTGAATGGCATTTGCAGTCCTGAGTTCAACACACTTTTATGCTTGGCTGCTGAGCAGGGATGGATGAGCCAGTTTGGATGAAGGAAAAACAGCCTAAACTTTTGCCCCAAACTCAAGCTGAACTTGAACCTAATCTGGGGTTTGGAAACATTTTTTCTTCAATTCCCATTAATTTCTTTCAAATCCCTCCATGTCCCCCCTACTCCATGTCCCTCCACACCATCTCTCTCCCCAAATAGTGTTTATTTGTAGCCTTTCTGAAGCTCTGGCCAAGACCAAATACCACAAAAGGATTTGCAGCTTCGCTGGAAACAAAAGGTCCTGGAAAGTGCAAAGATTTCCCCATCTGGAGACGTCCAGCCCTGTTTTGCAGTCTCAACAGCTTCAGGTACAATTTGGACCAGGGTCAGAACTTTGTGGGGGTAAAATGCTAATTTGGGTTTGGTTTGAAGACAGGTTCAGGTTCCTTCTTATTTAATCCAGAGAACATGTGCAGCCCAAGCAATGAGGCACTCCCACTACATCCCACCCAAGTGATTACCCTGGCTAGGGCTTACAGGTGAGAAGATGGCTCACATTTCATGGACCTTTCAGTCCTTGCCCTCTCCACTGAGGGGGACAACTAGAAAGCCAGTTAGTATCAGCTAGGATGTTGGAATTTTTGTACATTTGAACTGCCCCCCAGAATGGACCCGGCCGAGGGGTCCGGTTCACTATATCTACAAGCTCTGTTTTAGACCCTGTTCCTGTCATTGAATAAACCTCTGTTTTACTGGCTGGCTAAGAGTCACGTCTGACTGCAAAGTGGGGGTGCAGGACTCTGTGGCTTCCCCAGGACCCCACCTCAGTGGGCTCGCTGTGGGAAGCGCACGGAGGGGGAGAGGAAGCTGAATGCTCCAAGGAGAGACCCAGGAGGTGAAGACATGTGAGCTTCTTGCCCTGAACAAGTCTGCTCCAAGGGAGAGGAGGCTCCCCAAAGTCCTGCCTGGCTTTGTGGGAAGCTGTTCCAGAGCATCGCCCGGGGACTCCGTGGCAGATGGTAATGACTTTGAGCTGCAACTGACCTGGGCTGGGCTGAAGCCATGTGATCTACTTCGGGGGTGTCTGACATATTTTTATGAAGTGGACCTTAGTTTAATAAATACTGTCTTGTGGGCATTGCTCTTCCTCCCATTTATAATCACATGGACCTGCCTCCCCTTCCATTCACGATCGCATGGACCCCACCCCCTCCCCATTCACAGTCGCACAGACACCCCCTGCACACACCCTCCCATTTACAGTCATGTAACACGCCACTGACAACTATGATTTAGTGTTTCAGATCCCACTATGCCAAGCTGCCCAATGCCTGACTTTAGCCAGCATTATTAGTCTTTCACTTTCTTGGAGAGACAGTGGTCTGGTAGTTGGAGCACTCTTCTCATCTCTGCCCCCAGATGGATCACTTGAGAAAGTCACTTCACTCCCTTTGTCCCGGTATAAAATCAAAACATTTCCTAGCCACTGGTGCAAGTTGAGGGCCTTAATAAATTAATGTTTATAACGACCTTTCAGATCTGCACATGAAAAAGCAATATTCTGTGCCCTTAAATCACATGGTTTTATGCCCCCTTTTGTATAGCACTTTGAGATCAATCGATGAAATATGCTATATACATGCTAAGTAATATCAATTAAATTGTACACAGGAGGAAAATATAAGTTACCAGCTCACACAACAAGATCTGAGAATTACTTGGGAAGGCAAAAGGAGCCAGGCAGATTGCAGGAGGAAGTTCCTGCCTGGAGAATAAAGTGCTTTATGCAGCATGCCCTCCGCTTCACCCCACCTGAAAGCCAGGCCCGACAGAGCAACTCTGGCTTGTGTTTATGCAGCTCAAGTCCAGACCAATTTACAGTGCTAGACACTGAAATCTTCGTATTCAAAAGGATTACAAATTTCTGTCTGATCCACTAACTAGGAGTGGGAGATATGACAGTGACTGTTAACAGCCATTTAGAAACTGTTCAGAAGACATTAAGATGTCATTAGCACACAGCGCTGTGGCTCTGCATATGCTTTCTGAGAGATGAACCATGGATCCACCAGGTCACCCAAGTGCCCCTGCGTCCCTCTGCTCTCCAGCTCAAAGGAGGCTCAGGAAGTGAGTCTTAGTTCTCCACAGAGGAGCTGTGGGCAGGGATCGACGGACCCTGCTGGGCTTGGGATGCCTCCAGGCAAGCTGGCTCCCAGCCCCACTGCCATTGCTTTATATTTATTTAACCAAATTAAAACCTGCTTAGCAGGGCCATCTCAGGCAGGGGAGACAAATCCCATCTTCACGCAGCTCCCAAAGCCCAGAGATGCTGGATCCAGGAGGCGAGGTTGCCTGCTTTTCACCAGCACTAACATCGGCTCTTGAGGGATTCGAAAGCCTGGATTTACAGTCTTTCTCCAGTTGCACAACTCTTTCCCCCTCCAGGCTCTTTCTAATGCTTTTTCTCCCCCCAAACAATGTTTGTCCTTGGAAGAGAATGAAGACGGGTCTGGTTAGTGAACGATTCAAAGGACTAAACAAAGAGGCTAATTCGCCCCTGCCCTGAGCCTGGTGTTATTCACATCAGGGCAAGGTGGGTGTAAATCACTCCCATTCTGATCAGCGTGTATGTCACCCCCTGTTTGCACTGGCATCAATTGTTATTATCTACATTTTCTATTACAGGGGCAGCCAGCTATAATGGTCAAGGGCTCAGCACTCCATTCTGCCAGGCACTGCACAGACACGTGCAGTCTTTGCCCCAGAGAGCTTGTAATCTGCATGACAGTCAGGATGACACCAAGTGCAGGACAACGGATAATCAGGCCCCATATGAATGTGCTTTGCTGATCAATTGAAGCTGGGTTCTGCAAGGTGCCGAGGGCCTCCTCTGAGCTTCACCTACAAGCTCATGAAGATACCAAGGAGTGGAATTGGTCAGGGTGATTGTTGCAACAAACACTAATTGAATACAGAGGGCTGAGGAGATACTATACTTACTTGAGAACACTAGAAGCAGCAATCCAGGGGGTTAGAATTAGGAACTAAAGAGATTAATTAAATACCACCACCCTCACCCCCCAAAAAAGTGTGGCTGAACTCCTCACAGTGAGAGCTAATAGACTGTGGATTAGAAACCCTGTCAGGAGCAAGCAGTCATGCACTAGACAAGAGGCGATGGACATGACATGACCCATTAGCTTTTTTCCTGCTTGAAGTTCTATGGTTTGCAGCAATTGATTCCTTCATCCCTGTGTTTGGGCTGAAAGAGATGAGAACACAGCTCCAGTTTCATTGTGCACTGGCATCATGCAAAACTTCAGCCACACAGCTCTGGAAACTGTGTACCCTTGTTGCTGACTGTTCCAACATCAGGCTAGTGAGCTGGGCTCCATCTGAAGAATGGGTATTTTGGAAGGGAGGGGGCTGTCCCTTAACCATGGAGAACTGGGAATAGTAATAATAATCCCTGCACTTAACGCCTGTCATCAGAGTATCTCAGACACTTTACAAACACAACCCACTTCGTATGGAAATTGTTAATGCCTCCTTCAGAGAAGCACATCTGCCAAGCTCCTGGAACAACGTGATGGCTTCCTGGTAACTGAGTGAACCATCACTTGACCCTGAGAATTTGTCCAAACTACAATCTTGTCTCCACTTCCTGTTCCTGGGCAAAGTAATAATGAAAGGAGTAACCACCAAGCTCCAACAGCGTGTAACATCAGACAATATCCTGGGTGTCTCACAATCAGGGCTCAGACCAGATCACAGCACAGAGACATCTTCAGTGGCACTAAAAGATGACTTCCTTATGGCCATGGGCACAGGTAAGATCTCCATGGTCATACTCCTGGACCCCTCTGCAGCCTTTGACACAGTGGACCACAAGGTACTACTAACACGCCTACATGACACAGCAGAGGTAGATAGCCCAGCAGTTCCATGGCCCTGATCATTCCTCTCCAGAAGAACTCAGAGAGGTGGTGCTCCTCCTTGCCAGAGGCCTCACCTGTGGGGATCCACAGGGATCCAGACAATCCCCGTTCGTCTTCAATAGCTACATAAGCCCATGGGGACAGCTACTGAGACCCCATGGGCTTAGCTGCCAATAAGAGGCCAACAACACTCAAGTGTAAACTTCATTCTCCACCAATGCAACTGCCACCACTACAAAGCTTCAGAATGCCTCCAGGAGCTCTTGGGTGAAAAGCAGCTGGGTCAAGCTGAACCCAGGTAGGACTGATGTGATGCTGGTCTGAAGGGGACATCGCTTTGAAGAACTAGCCAAATTGCTCGGTTCACCTTCCATTGAAGGTGCACAGCCTCCATACATCAAAGTGATGAAACGCCTCAGCGCTCTTCTTTCGCCCACAACTCACTCTGAAACTCTGCCCCTTTCTCCAGGATGAGAACTTGTCTACAGGACAAACTTCCAGAGGAGAGCAGGTAAATCCAGGCCCATCTTTAGAAGACATTAGAACAGGAATGTCACTGCAAGAACGTCCCCAGTACCACACACATCCCCGATAACCCACATACACCCCTCAAAAAAAAAATGACAGATCCACCAACCAATGAACAAACCCCTCATAACCCAACAAAAACCCTCATACTCCAGGCAGAAATTTGACTTGAAAAAGAGAGAACAGCGAGAGACTGCATGAAGTCCACTCAGGACTTTGCTGTTGCTATTGATTTTTATTTGGAAAGCACTCAGATACTTGGGCAGTAGTATAAAACCCTATGGCAGATATGCCCCAGCCATGTGCCCATAATTCTCTAGTTATGTGGTGCAACAACGCACATTAACAGACAGATTTCCAAAAGAGCTCAGCACCAAATATGCATCCAACGTGTTGTGCTCTTCTGGAAATCTGGCTCTCATTTATGAAGCCCAGTAATATCCTGTGATCCCATTATTTTTATTATTCATCTTTTTTATGGTAGTGCCCAAAGGCCAACCAAGAAGGGGGCCCCATTGTGCTGGGTGCGGTACAAACACAGAATGGTAGTTGGCCCTGATCCATAGTGCTTACAATCTATATAGATAAGCCAGACACAGGATGGGGGTAGAACACGCAAGCAGAGTGAACAATAGGACAGCAGCAAATGCTCCATTATTTATTCATTTATTTTTTATTGGGTTTAGTTCACAGGCATCAGCTAAATGGAATGAATAGGGGGACAGGGCAGTGTGGAAGGGGCAGATGTGGAGTGAAGGGACTGTGAGGGAGGAGGGATTATTATCCTCAGTTGACCCAGTCAGGCCCAAAGAAGGTAGGTGACTTTTCCCAAGCTACACTGAGAGTTGGTGGCAAAGCTGGGAATAGAACACAGGAGGTCTGGTGACCAGTTGCATGCTCTACCCACTAGACAACACTCCCTCCCTGTTCCTGAACTCATCTCCCAAATGCTCCCTTCTATCTCACGTACATTCCACTCTCCTCGCAGTGGGTACCAAATCTCCCTGGGTGACTTCCCAGCAATGATCTATTTCTACTGATCCCAGACAACGGGACTGAGAGGGGGCTGGAGGGACTCACGCAACTTGATCAACCCAAGAACAAAAAGGCAGCAAGGGAAACACTGACGTGCTCCGAAGGGAGAGAGGAAATAGACTACCCCTCATAACTGAGCAGGACTGGCTGAAAGCTAAGTCAGAGACCTCCTGTTGATTGTCCTCCCATCAACCCAAGACTGATGGGAGGATACTCGAGTCCGATTTTATCTCTTCCTTGGTGACTGAGGGAGAGACTACAATAGCCAGACTGCAGCTTTGTGGCAGGCAGTATCAAACAGTTGCCTCACATAGAGTATCTCTGCCTGTGTTTAAGAAATATCTCACTCTTGCTGTCAGCGATCCGAGGCATTTAGATTCTATCAGACTCTCTTAACACTGGGGCCTGGTGGGCTGAGGAATGACGAGAGAAATTGGCAGCAAGGGATATTTCTCCCTCCGATTTCTATGACAAGAAACATGTCAGGAATTCAGGAACTAGCGAGGTCTCCCCTGCACATTTCTTGGCAATGGACAAGTCTTTCTCCATTATTCAAGGTGATTTGCAAAAGGAAAAAAAAATTGAGGCAGGGCCTCTGTATAGGCCTAAAATAGCTTTTCCTTTATTTGTAATCTTTAGTTCCTCTTTTTTACTTCATTTAACTCTTTTTTGTTTTGGAAGGGTTTTTTCTTGCTAATTTCACGTTGAAACTTCAGGCCTGATCTTCCCCGAGTCCCCTGTCCGCCTCCCCCCACCCCTCGGAAGACTCTATGGATGACTGGAAAGCTAACAGGATTGTAACTTTAGAGGCCCCATGCAAGTGAAACTCATCATCTGACGTCATGTGTACATGAGCCAAAGAAGTGCTTTTAAAAACCAATTTAGTTCAAGAAACATCCCCCCCTTAAAACTCATTTAGACACAGGCCTGGTCTACACTACAAAATTAAGTTGGCTTAATTCCGTCACTCAGAGGTGTGAAAAATCCACCCCTCAGAGCAGTGTTATTAAGCCAACCTAACCCCCGGTGTAGACAGCACTTGCTCAATGAAAGAACACTTCCCGTTGGCGTAGATAGTGTCTACACTGACGCGCTACAGTGCTGCTGTAGCATTTTGAGTGTAGACATACCTAGAGCTTAATTTTGGAGTCTAGCCTATGACCTGACCCGCTCAAACAATATAAAAGGTGTTAATCTGTATCTGTATTAAATTAAGCTTATTCATTTGAAAACAAGCACTGTTTTGCCCCTGTGTGCACGGCCTGAGAGGGGAAGAGGATTTTAGCCAGATTGGCCTGAATGCACAAAAGGAGTTAGGCACCTAAAACAAATCACTGGAGTTCTCAAAGCCTGTAGGTGCCTGAGCTCCTATACAGTGAATGGGGAGAGAGAGGGACCCTAGACTGCGATTCACAAAAGTCAGCATGCTAGGCAGGGAGTCACCTAAGCTAACCAATGGAAAATGCTGATGACAGGGATGTGCGCTAAGTCCCATCCCCATCTTGGAAACAGGCACCTAAATTGGGGCTGCAGGGAGACACTGATCTCTGCTTGTGATTCTTAGCTGCAAACTCTCTCTTGGCAGTATATGCCTACACCGCCTGCGCAAGTAGCAGCAGCTCCCTTGTACATTTTAGCCCAGTGGTTTGGGTTCTGATCTGGAATGTGGGAGAGCCCTCCCCTGGTTCAAGTCTCCCCTCTGCCTGAAGAGAAGGGATTTGAACAGGGATTTGCCACCTCTCAGGTGAGTGCTCCAACCACCAGGGTATGGGATATTGCTCCTGCAGCCTCTCCCATTTAAGCTGTTGCACCCTGGATAAATAGTTAGAGTTACTGGAGAAGGAGGACTGGGTCCTGGGCCTACCACATCCTGGGTGAGTGCTCTAACCACCAGACTCCTCTTCCATCTGAGCATGCCTACCAGACACTGAGTGAATTTAGGTGCCTACAGGGTTCAGTGGGAGATCTGCACATCACAGTGGTCCTGAAACCTAGACACCTAAATCCTCTTGGCCATTCAGGTCAGTGTTTACAACTCTTTGCTTTTTACTAAAACTAGTTAACTCCAACAACCAACCAACAGTTAGGAGAAAAGCTCTCTGTTGAAAATTCAACGTTACTCCATTTTCAATGAAAGGCTGAGAAAGTTCTTGCTCCAGTTCTCTGGACCTCTAGGGAGACTTCCAGCAAAAACAGAGAAAAGACTTGGTATTCCTATATTTCTATGGTTAATTGTCTTCAAAAAAATGAATTCAAATTAAAACAAAATCCCCAGGCCACTTTTCACATCAGAGAGAATCCAGGACACAGAGCCAATGAGCCCAGTTCTGATCTCACAACAGTTTAAATCAGGACCAATTCTACAGAAATCAACGGAGCTTGGTGTGAGATCAGTGTGTTATTTTTTCCATTTCAGATCACCTTTAAAGACTAAGGAGCTTCACAGCAAGCTCTGTCGTTTAATTCAAGTAGACCCACGTAAGCAGAAAGCCACAAAGGAGGTGAGCAGGTACGAATACTCCTAGGCTATGGCTTTGTTCTGTGCCTGTCAAGGTGTAACACACAGCTGCGCTGGTGAGTGTTCCCACAACACTTCCTGTTCAGCCACTGAGGTGAATCTGCCACCTAGATGCTGTATTTGCTGTTCCTGGTGTTTTTTCTGGTCAGTTATTGCTTGGGCATGCGCACTGTCTGCTCCATTCTGGATGTCCTGCAGAAACAGAGAGCAGTGTCCTCCTTGGCATTGTGAAGATGCTCTGTTCCTCCTGTAGGCTGGTTATGAGATGCGCTCGCGGTGCAAAGGACAGCACTGGTACCTTGGCAGGTTATCAATCACTCTCTTGGAACCCAACGCTGTCTTCCTTGCAATGGGGGTAACCCTTTGGTATGTTTGTTAGTGTTTCTCCACTGTCCCAGCACACAGCTGTTTAGTAACTACTTCAGGGTTAGTTGTCTTTGGCTGAAGATATTTGTTGGATCCCAGGGCTGAGGCTGCTGTCCTACGCGTGAGGCTCTAAACTGGTGATCCTTGCAATGCACTGTAAAGGTGTGTTCAAATGCTCTACCAATGTTAATAGTTGACCCCTTGAATCCGCTAGGGCTCTTTTCAGATCAGGTTGCAAAATGGCTGCTTTCATTGCAGGCATGACATCCCACAGCCTGAATTGTATTTTCTTGCATGCATTTTTAATTAGACACACTTCTGTTCTTTCACTCCTTGGTGACACACTCACTTGGGAAGTACAATTTTCACTGGACCTGCAAATACCAATTTGTGCTTTGCAACGTCAAGTCATTTCTCTCTTGGCTTTAGTATGAGGACACCAGCCTGGCTACCAGTTATACCTCCACAAATAAATTCTCCCTTGGTTAACTGACCGAATTCATGGATCTGTCCCTTAATGATCAATTGGCTCACCTGGCCCTTGGTTTCTTGTAAAGACAATGTGTCTTTCCCAAGTCACATTCCTTCCTGGATCAAAGTAGTCTCGAAAATTCAGAACGACTTTGTTCAGAAGTTTTTGTGCTCCCCCTGGAGCTCCAGTATTGCCAAAGCTTTGCCTTCAGTATGTAGATATACTTTGATGTGAGCCATCACTGTTTTTTCCTCAGTCTGCCCCTCAGGCCCACAGGTTTCCCTCAAGATGCACTTATGCTAGACAGTGCACCCGCCCTTTAAGTTTGTTGTCTATGTCAGTGGTAGCCTTCCAGTCCTTTCAACACATCCTCACATTTCTCTAGTGAAGTTGCAATGATCTTTGTCAGATCTTGCTGTATAGCAGGGGTTGGCAACCTTTCAGAAGTGGTGTGCCGAGTCTTCATTTATTCACTCTAATTTAAGGTTTCACATGCCAGTCATACATTTTAATATTTTTAGAAAGTCTCTTTCTACAAGTCTATAATATATAACTAAACTATTGTTGTATGTAAAGTAAATAAGGTTTTTAAAATGTTTAAGAAGCTTCACTTAAAATTAAATTAAAATGCAGAGCCCCCCTGGACCAATGGCCAGGACCCGGGCAGTGTGAGTGCCACTGAAAATCAGCTCATGTGCCACCTTACCCCTGCTTACCCCTGCTTACCTCTGCAGTATAGCAAAGCACTTGCCTTGCAGATCCAACCCTTGGCTTGTCTCCAGAACCCAAATAGGTGTTCTGTCCTTTTAACAATAACAAAGCTATGTCTGCTGCTCCACTTATTGTGTGTCAGAGTGAGATTGCATCTGCCCACTATGTAAACATGGAGGCCTTTGTCTGCTTCACCAGCAGAGCTGTCTTTGTCAGGTTGCACCAGAGTCACGCTGGGAGTATGTGGATTTCAGCACCCTTGTCTGCAACTTGTGTGCCATCCCTTTTTAATGCAACAGACCACTGTTTGCAGGTGATGCCTGGATCCCATGCACATCACTGCAACTAGCCTGGATTTCTTCATGCCACTCACTAGTTTGTTTTGTCTACCTTGAGGAACAAATGGTTACAAGCAGCGGAAAATGCTGCACTGATGTCTGGATGCTGGACAGCACCTTTATGCATTATTCACTCCTCCAGTCCCCGAAGTAGTCTAGACTGGCCGTGGATGCTTCTTTGCACTGACTGTGTTCAGTACGCCTCTTCCTTTTCTATGCATCTGGTGTGCACGCGGTGCAGTAACTCATGCATGCTTTCTTGACTGTCTTAGGTATTTGTAAGACTCCTATTACCTTGACATCGTCTGTATTCAGAGGCTGCCTTTGTAATTTTGCCACTTTGGCTTGGCAGGTTCCTGTGGCTTTTTCCAGAATTAAATCGCAGTCTTTCAGCAAACACTCACATACCTCCCCATCTCTGCCCCCCTGCCACCAGCCTCTCTCTAATCACCAAATCTCTTAGGGGGGCAAAACTGCAAGACTGGCTGTTAAACTTCAAGTCAGACGCATTCCTCGGTGCTTCCTCATGCCTTGTGTGTGCAGTGTGACGCCTCTGCAGCTTACATTCTTCCAGGGAACACCCGGGGCCAGATTTACTGGCCCACTCCATTCCCTTTGGGAGACTCAAGCAGCGCAAAGGGAGCAGAAAGGGGGGTGCCTTAGGGTCAAGGAGAGGAAGTTGTGTCGCAGCCAGGCCCCAGCAGTCTGACAGGCTGCATGATGGCAGAAGCCCAGTAGATAATCAGACAGCTGTATCTGACTCCCTTTAAAACTACAACCACACACACTGCATCTAGCACAGGGGGCTCAAACACGCGGCCCATGGGCTGCATGCAGCCCGTGAAATTATTGTCTGCGGCCCACGAGCTCCTCACAGCCAGCGCGCCATAGCCCAGTGTTTCCCTAGAGTGGCTCTGGCCCGGCTTGGGGGGAAAAGAGGCGCAGGGTCATGTGTTGCTGTTGCTTCAGGCGCCGCCCCCAGCAGCTCCCATTGGCTGCGGTTCCCCATTCCCAGCCAATGGGAGATGCTGGGGGCAGTGCCTGAAGCAACAGCAACACACACCCCTGTGCCCTTGCTCTCCCCTAGGTTCCAGCCACTTCCCAGAGCAGCACAGGGGCTTCCTGCTCCAAGTGTGCGCCGGGCCAGATCCTGCCCCCGAGCCCCTCCTGCAGTCAAACCCCCTACCTCAACCCGCTGCCACACCCCTCCTGCACCCCAACTCACTGCCCTGAGCCCCCTGCAGCACCCCTCCTGCACCCCAACGCCCTGCCACACCCCTCGTCCCTCCTGCACCCCACACCCTAACTCCCTGCCCTGAGCCCCTGCCACACCCCACGCCCCTCCTGCACCCCCTGGGGGCAGGGAGGGGGCAGAGTTGGGGTGGGGATTTCAGGTAAGGGGTTGGAATGGGGGCAGGAAGGGGTGGGGCCTCATGGAGGGGTGGAGTGTGGGCAGGGCCAAGGGCAGAGGGGGGAGGTGTCAGTAATGCATCCCTTGGGCCAATGTACTAGTCCTCATGTGACCCTTGTGGTCATTTGAGTTTGAGACCCCTGCTCTAGCGGATCTCAGCCAGAGCTGAGAATTGACTCCTCTATGCCTCAGACTGTGCTATAGAACTCCATTGAAAGCCCCACTGTGTGCAGGAGAGAGCAAGAAACTAGTGGAAATGTCCAGGCTCTCCACACCACGACTGGAGAACTGCATCCTCAAGATCCTTCTACTGTGTGACCTGTTATGGCTACACCACAGCCATGAGGTGTGACTGCAGGTCATGTACATATACCCAAGCTGGCTTTAATCTAGATAGCTTGGAGACTGGTATCTGGGGAAGATGTGCTTCAGCGCAGGCTGTACAAGCCCACTCAGAAGCTTGGGTAATTATTCATGTGACTTCGCTGCTGTGACTTCACTGGTCTGCACCCAAGCTAACTAGATTAAAGCTAGCTCAGGTACATCCACCTGAGCTGCAGTCACCTATCACGCTTGCAGAATAGACATACCTTGAGATGTGCCAAGTGCAACCCAGCCGAGGCTGGAGACAGGCAATATGATATTGACAGATATTTAGGGAAAGGACTACTGTCAAAATAGGGTCATTGGGTCTGTCTTCACTGCAGTTACATACCCACAGCTGGCCTGTGCCAGCTGACTCTGGCTCGGGCTAAGGGCTGTTTAATTGTGGTGTAGGTGTTCAGGCTCGGATTGCAACCTGAGCTCTGGGATCCGCCCACCTCGTGGGGTCCTAAAGTCGGAAGGTCTCCCCTGGAATTAAACAGTCCCTTAGCCTGAGCCCTGGAAGTGTGAGTCACATGGCATGGGCCAGCCACGAGTGTCTAATTGCAGTGTAGATATACCCTTGGAGGCCTCCTGAACTCCTGGGAGCTGGGTGGCAATGGATGCCCTGTGTCTGGCACAAGAACGGGACAGATTCTACTCCCAGCTTCTCCAGTATAAATCCAGAGTAAACCCTGAGCGATGGAGTATCAGAGAGGCATAGATGGGAACCTGCAGCCTAGTGAGTGTCAAGTAATCTCAGCTCTTATCAGCAAAGGCGATGGTGGAGAATCTCATAAGAATGGCCATACTGGATCAGACCAATAGTCCAAGTAGCCCAATATCCTGTCTTCTGACAGTGGCCACTGCCAGGTGCTTCAGAGGGAATGAACAGAACACGTAATCATTAAGTGATCTATCCCCTGTCGTAAACCCCCAACTTCTGGCAAACCCAAAGCATGGTGGTGCATCCCTGACCATCTTTGCCAATAGCCATTGATGGACCTATCCTCAATTATCTTATCTAGTTCTTTTTTGAACTATGTTATAGTTTTGACCTTCACAACATCCCTGGGCAAAGAGTTCCACAGGTTGACCATTGTTTTGTTTCTTTTAGTCCTGCTGCCTATTAATTTCATTGGGTGACCCCTAGTTCTTGTGTTACATGAAGGAGTAAATAACATTTCCTTATTCACCTTGCTCATACCAGTCAAGATTTCATAGACCTCTCTCATATCCCTCCTCAGTCATCTCTTTTCCAAGCTGAAAAGTCCTAGTCTTTTCAATCTCTCCTCATATGGAAGCTGTTCCATGCCCCTCGTCATTTTTATTATCCTTCTCTGTACCTTTTCCAATCCCAATATATCTTTTTTGAGACTGGGCAACCAGAACTGCATACAGTATTCAAGGTGTGGGCATATCATGAATTTACAATGAGGCATTATGATATTTTCTGTCTTATTATCTATCCCTTTCCTAATGTTTCCTAACATTGTTAGCTTTTTTGACTCCTACTGCACGTTGAGAGGATGCTTTCAGAGAACTATCCACAATTACTCCAAGATCTTTTCTTGAGTGGTAACAATTTAGACCCCATCATTTTGTATGTATAGTGGGATTATGTTTTCCAGTGTGCATTACTTTGCATTTATCAACATTGAATTTCATCTGTCATTTTATTGCCCAGTCACACTGTTTTGTGAGATCCCTTTGTAACTCTTTGCAGTCAGCTTTGGACTTAACTAGCTTGAGTAATTTAGTATCATCTGAAAATTTTGCCACCTCACTGTTTACCCCTTTTCCAGATCATTTATGAAAAGGCTGAACAGTACTGGTCCCAGTACAGACCCCTGGGGAATACCACTATTTACCTCTCTCCATTCTGAAAACTGATGATTTATTACTACCCTCTGTTTCTTATCTGATCCATGAGAGGACCTTCCCTCTTATCCCATGACAGCTTACTTTGCTTAAGAGCCTTTGCTGAGAGATCTTGTCAAAGGCTTTCTGAAAATCTAAGTACATTATATTCACTGGATCCCCCTTGTCCACATGCTTGTTGAGCCCCTGAAATAATTCTAATAGATTAGTGAGGCATGATTTCCCTTTACAAAAGCACGTTGACTCTTCCCCATCATATTGTGTTTATCTGTGTGTCTGATAAATCTGTTCTTTACTATAGTTTCAACTAATTTGCCTGGTATTGAAGTTAGGTTTACTGGCCTGTAATTACCAGGATTGCCTCTGGAGCCTTAAAAAAAAATTGTGGTCGCATTAGCTATCTGCCAGTCATCTGGTACAGAAGCTGATTTAAATGATAGGTTACATACCACACTCCAACATAAAGCCTTCAGCACCAAAAGTACAAAAGTAAAAGTACACATACCGAGTAAAGGATGTGAGCAGGAGGCCAGCAGCCAGAGCAAGAGGATCAAGCAGGGATCAAAGGAGGGGAGATGGCTAAGATAATCGCTGGTTAGGTCTCACTCAGAGGCATAGTGCAGGCTGAAAGGCATTGGCCTTGAAGGATGCAATGTAAGTGATCTTGAAAGAATCTGTCTGGGAGCAACCCCAGGATGTGGCTGCTCATGCAAAGATTTCTGCTCTGGAAAGCAGCAAGAGGAGGAGTTGGGCTTTCAGGGTGAAAACAGGAGAATCAGAGCCTAATTTAAAGCTGGGGTAACTCCACTGACGTCCACAGCTAGAAAGGATCTTGGGCTTTTGTGAAAACCCCCTCTACTGCAATGCTCCAGACAAAGCTTGGGCATCAGTTAAGCTCCCTATGTAGTGGGAATTAACTGGTGCCCAGGCCTGGGCTGGTGCACCACAAAGGAGAGGATTTCACCCTCAGCGTCTCTGCACAACCTGCACCTCCAAATAGCGTAAGAAACAAAACACCCCCTCTCTAAACTGCTATGTCAAACTGACTAGAAAATCCCTACCCCCCACCCCCGAAGCAGAGGAGGGCCCAGCATAAAGAACAGGAACAACACTGACAATTCAAATGTCTGAAGGAAGACAACAGCTTGTTCTGTCAGGGAAGAACTGTAGTGCTCCATGGGTGCTTCTGGGCCTGGCCTGTGGCCTCACCCACTTGGGGGTTAGAGGGGATCTGATCTGGGCATAAAGTGTGGGCCCCTCCTCTACTTGGTAGGAGGAGAGCTTAATCAATGCTGGGAGGGGTGCTGAGGAAGAGAGAGCTGCATTCCAGGAGATACTTGTGTCACGGATGTGCAGTGGGACACAGCCAGGTGACCCGCTGAAGATGGGCTCCTCAGAGCTACAGCTTGGACCCAGACATGTTGCCTTCCATGGGTGAACAACCTCGCCCCACTGAGGTGATCTTTTCGCAGCCAGTGTCGCTTCACACTTTACTGCACAGCCGCAAGAGCCTCAGCCCAGAGAGCAGGTGAGAGGCATTGGATTTTCCTAACCCCTTCGCCATTGCAGAACAGCCTTTTGCAAAGTAGCTGCACTCTGACCTAGTGCAAAAGCTCACAGGCCCATATTCACTTCTTGGCTGGTGCAGGGACAGAGGAGAGGCAACTGGTGCCTTCTCCCATAGGGGAGTGGCTTGGCTCTTGACACTGGTCAGGTCAGCCAATAAAGCCTGCCCTAATTTGCATCCATGCTGCCAAGGCCCTCTAGAACAGTGGTTCTCAAACTAGGGCCGCCGTCTGTTCAGGGAAAGCCCCTGGCGGGCCGGGCCGGTTTGTTTACCTGCCGCGTCTGCAGGGTCGACCGATTGCTGCTCCCACTGGCCACGGTTCGCCGCTCTAGGCCAAGGGGGGCATCAGGAAGTGGCGTGGGCCGAGGAATGTGCTGGCCGCCCTTCCTGCAGCCCCCATTGGCCTGGAGCAGCGAACCGCGGCCAGTGGGAGCTGCGATTGGCCGAACCTGCGGACGCGGCAGGAAAATAAACTGGCCCGGCCCGTTAGGGGCTTTCCCTGAACTAGTGGCAGCCCTAGTTTGAGAACCACTGCTCTAAAATACTGCAGCAGCACAGCATGGGCAGGGAGTACGAACTTCCAGCCATTCCTGCTTCTGACCCTGAAACACACCCCATGCCAAGGCCTCCTGAAGGGGGAATTCACCATGGGTCTGTTTCCAAATAGTACGCCTGAATCACGCCCACAGCACTCAGTTCTCCATTGCAGTGCTATAACTATCCACAGATCAGGTACAATGCAGACAGCAGCAACCCAAGCTTCCCTCGTCCCTGCTGTCCCACCTGTGTGTCTCAGCCCTGACCTGGTGGTAACGTATAGAGGAGCGAGAGGGTGACAGACTCGATGGCTCATTCAGTCCTTGGTCTGTTTCCTGAGACTGCCAACAACAGTGCCACCAATAATGATGATGAGTTCCCCTCCTCCGCCCCGAAACAGAACCTAGCCCATCAACGTGTGCCAAGAAGCCTCCAGCTGGTAATAATGTTGGCTCACTTCCAACTGGGCTCAGATCTGAACCAGATACCTAGAGGTGCCATTGTCCCACTGCCGTGCCTCACAGCCATGACTAAACCTTTCCAGGAACAGTAATTTGCACGTCTGAAGAGTGAGGCACCAATTGGGATGAAGGTACATTTGGGCAAAGACAAGAGAATCCAGTAAATGTTGAGAGGGGTGGGGTAGAACTGAAATGTTTCATCACCATGGGAATATTTAAGACCAACCAGACTCAGATGAGAGTAATACCATCTGTAGTAAGAGGAGGCCCTGAGATATAAACCTTGGTATCAGAGGCCTGGTATGAGGCCTGAGGCCTGAGCTAAAGTAATGGTTAAGACTTTGCTAACATAAAGCAAAGTGAAGCTCTGAACCAGAGGCAGGCCCTGCTCACAGAAGCTGGCAAGGAAAGAACTGATGCTGCAAGAAGATACGTACCTAAAAGGTACTGAACCCTAGAGATCAGAACATTCACATACTTGCACATTCCACACAGATAACAAGGAATGGACTGACCCGTCCCAATGACAGGGGCAAAAGGGTAATATGATGGATAGAGTTGTTTTGTTTCAACCAGCATGGACAAGGTGAGAGGCGGCACCTTGCTACGTAGAGGGGTTGTACCTGGTTACGTAGAAGGGTTGCACCTCAATACGTCAGGAGTGATGTGTAACTTGTTTATACCTGTGTATAAGAATGCATCCCTGCAGCGGTGTCTTTGTCCAGCCTAGGGAGCAGTGGAAAGTCCCGCCACTAACTGAGCCGAGTCCATTGACAGGGGACACTTTCTCGTAGTATGCCCTGTAGAGTAACAATCTAGAGGGAACTGCAATTGTGTCCATACGGCAATAAACCTGGCTGATGTGCCTTCATACCTTACTAGACTCTGTGGTTATTGGGGATTCTCGTCGGGTCTGCTGTATCAGCTATCTGCAGAGCTGGGGCAGCACACTGTGGGAACACACGCACGCAGCCGAGTGATACCAACATTGAAGAGAGCAGAGCACCACACCGGTAGCATCTGACAACACACCTCTGACAACACCATCAGCTAGATTCTAGGCCCATCAGCTAAGCTGTTGTCTCTTTAAGAGATGCCCAGAGTTGGCGCTTCCATTTAAGCGACCGCCGGCACTAGGATTTGGGGGGGGCGGCAATTCGGCGGCAGGGGGTCCTTCCGCGCTCTGGGTCTTCGGTGCAACTCTGCGACGGGTCCTTCACTCGCTCCGTGACCCGCCGCTGAAGTGCCCCAAAGACCGGGAGTGCGGAAGGACTTTCCCGCCGCAGAATTGCCGCCAACGACCAGTGGCGCGGAAGGACCCCTGCCTAGGGCATCAAAAACCCTGGCGCCACTCCTGGAGATGCCCCCTGCTACTGAATATTTCGGCGATGCTAGGCAGGAACCCTGGAGAAGACGGAAGGCCTCAAGACAGTCCTGCTCCAGAAGAGGCACCGTGTGAGCTTATGCAACCATAAACCAAGGTGTCAGTAATTTGATGCCTATGGCATGTTTGCACATGGTCATGAGGGATTCAGGTTTAAGGTCATTATCTCCCAAGTGGCAAAACCTGCAAAAGGCTGGTGCTGTGGGTGATCTGCTAAAGCAGCAGTTCTCCACCAGGGGTCTAGGTCCCACTGGGAGCTGCAAGCAGGTTTCAGGGGGTCCACCAAACAGGGCCAATGCTAGACGCATTGGAGCCCAGGGCAGAAATCCAAAGCCCTGCTGTACAGAGCTGAAGCCCGGGGCCCTGAGCTCAGCCACCTGGGGCTGAAGTGGAAACCTGAGTAACTTAGCTTTGCAGGGGCCCCTGTGGTGTGGGGCCCCAGGCAATTGCTCTGCTTTCTGTCCCCCTAGCACTAGCTCTGGCTTTTATACGCAGAAAATCAGTTGTGGCGGCACAGGCAGGCCATAGAGTTTTTATAGCATATTAGATGGGCCTCAGAAAGAAAAAGGTTGGGAACCCCTGTGCTAAAGGACACAAAGGTTGATCTCTGTGGTTCAGCATGGAAAACAAGGGACATTTTAGGGCCAATAAATAAGCAAATATTCCCTCCGACAGGACACCAGCCCATCTTTAAAGGTAAATCGGAACTGATGAAAGGGCCAGGAGGGATGGTATTTGTGCTTTGGAAAAGGTGAAATTCCTCAGTCTCTCCCTGCTGCTGGGAGAAGCAGGGCAGGAGGGTCCTCCATGAATTCATTCAGCTCTGAATTGGGAACCCAATGAGGAAGGGCCAGGATAGGCAGGGAGCATCTTTGTTTTGCATGGACCAATCCAGGAGAGACCCAGCATTCAAATGCTACCACTCTGGGATGTGCAGAAAGCTCTGGGGCAGAAATCAATTGATTGCCACTTAGTGCATAGGCTTGAGAATAGATTACTTTGTGGCCATTAATCAGACAACAGGTTAGCAATCAGGAATCACAAGAAAAGCCTTGGCACAGTCACAGAACAGATCCAGGCTGGGCCCAGGAGTGGTACCAGAGTTTCTGGCGCCAGAGGCAGAATTCGGGGGGTGGCATTTTGTGCGCTTCCCACGGGGCCCATGGGAGCTTCCGGTTCCACTCCCATCGCGAAGCCGAAGAAGGACTCTCCGCCGAAATGCTGCAGGCGACAGCGACAGTCATTGAGCTGCTCAATTGCCTGCTGCTGTTTTCTGCGGCACGTCGGCAGAAGGTCCTTCTTCGGCGGCGTGACGGGAGCAGAACCGGAAGCTCCCATGCGCCCTGTGGGGAGCGCACAAAATGCCGCCCCCCGAATCCTGGTGCCCTAGGCAACCACCTAGGGTTGCCTAATGGAAGCGCCAGCCCTGGCTGGACCAGAGCCAGCCAAGGGCTTTTGCCTCACCCATATCATGCATACAAGGCTGGGCAAGGCTACTTCATGCATCAGCACCACCAGAGTCACCCCAAAAGACGGTAAGATGGACTTTGAGAGAAACAGTGCAGCTAAAATACAACAGGGACAAATTTGGGATGCTTTGGTAATGACATTAACGGTCTTATTTATATAAAGCATCACCACATCTTCTCACCCTTCCCCTGGCTCCTCACTGATTTCAGGAGTCAGACCGGCATTCTGCTGCTTTGGAACATACACTGCATGGACTTGCTCCTGCTCTCTTTATGGCTGTTCTGCAAACACAAGATCCCCGTGACCCCGTCCCTGTTGGCTTCTGCAGCCTCTATGCTCTGAACTGAAGCTCAGAGCTGGCCAGTGCCATTTCATGCAGGGCATTAACCTCCTATGTACTATTGTTAAGAGCGTCCATGAGAAATGCAGAATCATAAAACGGGGAGCAAAGGAAACATCCTCACACTAGACCAGGAGCCTGGAATTCTACCCTCCCTATTCTGTTATTAACCTTTTATCTGTCACTCTGGGTCTCCATCCGATAACTGGAACTTGGTGGATGGTGACTGATGGCCAGTGGCCAACGAATCCCAGACATGCAGGTTGGCTGAGCCTAGGTACCTCTGGGACTGTCCTACTCTGGGAAAATGCAGCCTTGCATGTGACTCTGTCTGCTCCCTGTGATTGAGGGGCTGCAGCAGCAGCACATGGATTCCCAGAGTATGGCAACATATTGCTTTTAAGATCTCATCAAGGGTTTTTGTTGCGACACCGAATGCATAGTGAGCACAGCGCAAACCTCCTGGCATGTGCCTTTGTGCCTCCAGAAGCAGGGCTGCTGCCACACCTCTAGGAATAGTTGTGCTCAATGAAGGTGTACGGTAACAGAGAGGACGTACAACTCGGTGGCTGAAAATCTATAACCGTCAATGTTACAAGAAGCCAGCAACAACAGGACTTGCTCTCTGCCTTTGGACCAGCACCGACCCAGGGGTTTCTTAGGAAGCTGTACAGAACACAGGGTATTGGATAATTATTTCAGCTCCCCAGCTCACAAAGAGGAGCCTGGGGGTGTGTGTGTCCTCGTTTAGCAGACTCCTATTGCTAATCCCATTGCGGTTTATGCTGTAGTGTCGATCTCAACTGATGCTCATGTTATCGTTTAAAATCATTAGTAAGAAACTCTTCCCCGTTCTGTGTCCTGCTAGGGAGACCAGTTCCAACTACCCTACACTGCTGGCTGAAGCAGCTCAGGGCTTGGGCAGAATGCCACAGATGACCCCATCAGACAGGACTAGAGACAGTCCTGCACTGCAGTTGTACTGGTGGTGAATCATGCCTCCAAGTGCAGATGAGGCCACATGGACATCCGGGGGAGTTCTGAGAAAAGCCAAGTGCAAAAGAATAACAAAGGTAACCAAACATTTTCTATGGCCAGGAGAGATTCCTTTTGAGTGCAAGAGAGGTTTATATGCTACTCTGTTTGCCCACCTCTGAGATGTGAATTTTGAATTTGCAGATGGTTAATGGAGTCAAGGACAGGAAGGAATGGATAGCATCAGTCTGAGCCTGGCACCTTGCAGATAGATACTGTGCAAGCTTCCCGTGCGCAGCACTACTGATGTGTGTCAGTTCTAACCTGCAGCCTCCAACTCTATTCCACTGTTGTGTCCACACACAGTCTCTCACTCATAGGTGCTGAGTTTTTCTTTTCCTCAAGGGTGCTCCACCTCAGCTCTGCCCCAAGGGCCCGCCCCCACTTCACTGCTCCCCAAGGCCCCGCCCTCACTCCACCTTTTCCTGCCCCAGCTCCGCCCCCTCCCCAAGGCCCCCATCCACTCACTTCTCTCCACCCTCTCTCAAGCCCCTCCCCCAGCCACTAAACAGCTGTTTCGTGGCACCCTGATCAGCTAATTGGGGGGCGTCATCAAACAGCTGCAGCTGGTGGGTGCTGAGCACCCACTACTTTTTTTCCATGGGTGCTCCAGGCCCAAAACACCTTTGGAGTCAGCGCTTGTGCTCTCACTCCTGATCTGCAGCACCAGCTGCTCTTTCAGTCCAGGGCCATAACACAACTCTGCCAGTGCATTTCACTTCTGCCCGCCATCCTGCACTGCTGGTCCTGCACCCAGCTCAGTCAATGCACCTGAACCCTGTCCCGCAGTGCCAGCTACTGTTCCAGCTCTGGGCCTCTCCTGAGCACACAATGACAATGCCACTGAACTGAGTGATGATTTTGTTATGTTTCAGACATGTTCACCGGGGCCCTGGTTGAGCTCAACAGACTCACTTTCCATTGGTCCTGTGTCTCCAGGCACAGCTGAGTACGTTCCCCCACCACTCCTGGCTTCAACACCCCACGCGCACACTGACTGAAATGGGGCTGCCCATATGATCCTGGGGCTTAAACAAAGGGATCTAAAGGTGAAGGGAAAAGCAGCTCCAAGCACTGGGATGTGTGTGGCTGTTGCTGTGTTCGTTTCCAGCCACCGCCATGCAAAGCACAAGCATTTCATTGGCTAGGGGGCATTTTCATTCACAGCACATGTGCTGGTTTGCATGTAACTAGGCCAGCTCCTGTCAATTCATGAGAGTGCTCCCTAGCCCCAGAACAACCATGGCTAAATGTCCCCCCACGCTGTGCACATGTGGAAAGGAGGGTAGGAGAAGGATTCAGCCAGCACGGCTGCTACACTACCCGTCATTTGGCTCCCTGGCCGTTAACAAAGGGAGCGAGAGCAGAACCACTGTGCCACTCCCAGGGGACTCAGAGCTGGCACTTCACTCCCCAGGGGCAGACAAAAGAAACAAACACTAACAAGGACCTCTGCTTCCCTGGCAGCGAAGAGGAAATTCAAGGAAACAAACACATAGGCACACTAATTGCTGGGGCTAGGCCTCTCCTTGGAAGGAGCCCATGGCAGGTGACTAGACAATGCAGAAACCAGGGCACTTTGGGGCTGGCTCCATAGTTCTGCATGGAGAGACGGGAATCCCCTCTAAGACCACACTGGATTGTGGGTCCCACCTCCAAAGATCCCACTGTTATCGGGCATGAGGTCCTCTCAATGACCCCTCTGTGTTATGGGGCTCCCCTCTAATGACCCCATCGTCAGCAGCAGCTTCAGGCACCAGCGCTCCAAGCGCATGTCTGGGGCAGCAAGCCGTGGGGGGCACCCTGCTGGTCCCTGCAAGGGTGGCAGGCAGGCTGCCTTCGGCGGCTTGCCTGAGGGACATCCGCTGGTCCCGTGGATTCGGCAGCAATTTGGCAGCAGGTTCGCAAAAGCCGCGGGACCAGTGGACCTCCTACAGGCAAGCCGTCAAATTCGCGGGACTGGGGCCCTCCTGCAGGCAAGCTGCCGAAGGCAGCCTGACTGCCATGCTTTTTTGGGGAGGCAAAAAAGCTACAGCTGCCCCTGCCCATCGTTCATGGGCATGAGATCCCCTCCCAAAACACCACGGTGCTATGAAGAAGTTGGCAACCTCCAAAATGCCTGCTGTGCTGTTGGGGTCTCCTATCACATCCCTGTATTTTGGGAGGTCCCTGGGGAGTTTGTTGAGGCTGACCCTCTAAACCATCAAGCGCCTAGCAATGGACTTTCCTCCCACATCCAGTTGCATTTCAGTGGGCCCTAGTTGTTGGCTTTTGGGGAGGTGCTATCGATTAGGGCTCCAACTGAAATACAGGACATGCACCCCAAGGCCCCCATTGTATTTTGGGAAGGGTGAGGCATGCTGCGTTACCCTCTGTGCCTCCAGCATAATTACAGGGGGTTGCAATGTGTATTTAAATGAGCCTGGGAAGCAGTTTGTGATTCACCATGGACCCTGCTGCTGATATTAGGAAGGAATTGTGAGATCTGAATAGTTTGGGAACTGCTCCGCACCTGACGTTAGTATGGTTGCTAGGTGATTAAACCATCCATCTGTTTATGACAGCACAGGAGAACAGTGAGTCAGTCCCTTTTTGTACGAGAAAGAGAATGACTCGATTCAGCATCATCCCCCACCCTGCTACTCCCCAACTGGGATGGGCCCTGTCCTGACTGGACATTCACAATGAGCCACTCGAAAGGGGCCCCTACCTAGTACAGATGTGACTGCAGGCTGTAACCACTCTGAATGCACTGCAACAGTTGCATGCCATCTCAACAGCATGCTGCTCCGTCACCACTCAGTACTCTGGCCTGGCAACACGGCAGGAGATCCACAGTGGTCAGGGCTGAAGCCAAACAGCTATAAAATTACAGGGATCAAAAAACATGTATTCTAGGCAAGACAGACTTAAAGATCTTGTGACTGAGAATGCAGCTGCTCAGCAGAAGACTAAGGGTGACATCCTAGCCCCACGGAAATCCAGGAGAGTTTGACTGTTGGCTTCAATGGGGCCAGGATTTTACCATCTGAAAACATAGGAGTACGTGGGCAGCCTTAACATTCTGCATCCATCTGTTGGTCTCTGCCATCTCAGGGGCCCAAAGGGGATTATTCTAAATCAATCCATGTAGATACCGGTAACTTCAAACCCATTGGGCTGTTTGTAACAATATAACAACATCAGAGCAGGGTGGAAAAGGGCAAGTTGGTTTAGTGACAAATTTCAAAGATTCCCAAGTTTGACAAATCCAAATAAATGTTTCTAGTTTTGTTTTTAGTCCCCTGCCCCCGACGCCTTTCCTTTTTCTTCCTCCAACCACTTTTTAGTGGCAAAATGGATAAAGGAAAAAGATGGGAAAAGGGAACAAAAACACCCACAAAAGAATTGGTTTCTCGGTGTTGGGGAGTTTTGGTTGAAAAACTGAAAAACTTCTTACAAATGAAAAAACGTCCAGCCAAAAATGTTATTTTTAAAAGCCACATTTCAACCACAAAAAAAATTTGAACAATTTTTTTTTTAAGAGTTCTACTAAATCACATGGTGAATATGAATGAAGGTCAGCCAGAATGTGCAGACTCTGCTTGTATTTCGATGCAGAGGAACTGTTGTGTGCAAATCCAGACAAAACAGAGACCACCAAGACTTTATTGTTGTCACTTTACCCCACACTATGGGCCAGAACCCACTGAAGTCCATAGAAAAACTCCTGTTAATTTCACTGGCATTTGGCTCAGACCTCATGGCCATTCGGAGCCTCGTATCAGTAGCGGATGCGAATAGATGAGCGAGAGCAGTGGTTCTCAACCAGGCATACTCCTACCTCTGGGGTATGCAGAGGTCTTCCAGGGGGTACATCAACTCATCTAGATATTTGCCTAGTTTTACAACAGGTTACATAAAAAGCACTAGCAAAGTCAGTACAAACTAAAATTTCATACAGACAATGACTTGTTTATACTGCTCTCTATACTATATATAGACTGAAATGTAAGCACAGTATTTATTATCAGAGGGGTAGCCATGTTAGTCTGGATCTGTAAAAGCAGCAAAGAGTCCTATGGCACCTTATAGACTAACAGACATATAGGAGCATGAACTTTCGTGGTGAATACCCACTTCGTCAGATGCATGTGGGCATTTATACAGTATTTATATTCCAGTTGGTTTATTTTATAACTATATGGTAAAAATGAGAACGTGAGCAATTGTTCTGTAACAGTGTGCTGTGTCACTGTTGAATTTTCATGTCTGATTTTGTAAGCAAGCAGTTTTTAAGTGAGGTGAAACTTGGGGGTATGCAAGACAAAGACTCCTGCAAGGGGTATTATAGTCTGGAAAGATTGAGAGCCGCCAAGCTAGGGCAGTGGTTCCCAAACTGCGACTCATGGAGCACTGGTTGGTTACAGGGTGATACTGCTCCTCCTTGTTTCCAATAGCTTCTGTAGCTGTCCAGGCTCCTCACTGCTGCCAGAAAGGAAGAGGCGGAGCTGGCCTAGCTCCTAGGGGATACTCTTTCATAACAGGAGGATAGAGCACAAGAGTTGCCCTCAGAGTCTATAGGTACCATGTCCAGGCAGGAATGAGGTAGCTGGGCAATATGTGCAGGAAAGAAGGGGTGGCCAGGCAGGACATGCAGGAGAGAAGGGAACTGAGTGGTGGGGATGCAGGTGCACTAAGGGGAGAAATGGATCAGGTGACAGAGGCAGGAGCAGGGGGAGCAAATGGAACAAAGGGGGATAGGAGACAGCAGACCAAGTTCTCTGCTGATGTAACTTGCTGACTTCAGTGGAAATATGTCAGCAGAGTCTGGCCCAGGGTGGGGCCAGGCCAAACCCATATCACAGTAGCAACAGTTGAGACTACACTAGATCCTTCCTTGCTGTTGGGTTCCACCTAAGCAATTGCTGCAGCTGCAAAAGGCACACCCAGGAGGGGAGGGGGAGCCTGCCCAACCCCAAATGGGAGGATCGGTCTCCAGGAGACGATCAGCCATTAAGCTGGTGCCTGCACCATGTGCAAGTCAGGGAACCCTTCCCCTATAGCTACAGGCTCCATATCTCTTTTCCAGTTCCCCGAGCCCACCGGTCCCCGCTGTCACCCATCTTTCGGTCTTCCAATGGCCCCATCTGCTTTGCATTTGCTCCCTACCGTTTCCTCAGAGCCAGACACGCCAGCACTCAGCTCCCAGACGTGAGAGCTGGCTGGGGGAGGAAGACAGGCCGGGCTGCGTGGGAAGGACATTTTCTTTAGCACATCCATTCCCTGTTTTCAATCTGCATCCAAAGTTATTGGCTGCCGCGTTGATAAGCGATGCTAACAGGACTGGGTGCTGGGAGGCAGGGAGTGAGCCAGCCCATCATTCAGCAGCTGCTGGCAGAGAGCAATTGGAAGGCGTGTGGTGCAGGCAGAGGGAGTGGAGGCACTATGAATGGGAGGGAGCAGGAGTCTGCATCACACCTGTGCATCTCCTGTGGCCAGGGCCGTCCTTAAGATTTATGGTGCCCTAGGCAGGATTATTAAACTGGTGCCTGTCTTGCTCTAAGCAACACAAACATAAGCTTACACTATTGGAAAACTTGCCACATGCATGTTATTAAAACCAGTTTAACGTAATGAAGCACACTGTAACGCTGATGGACTAGCACTAAAGAAGTAGCACTATAGAAAAAATTCTGATTTGACAGAATGATGCAAATATAATTTTTATAATTTGTCAACATTTTACTGGAAATTTCTATGAAGAGGTATTGAAACAAGGATTTGGTTTTAATGAAAAGCTATCTTTCTGACTTTTTTGGCTGCAAAATTAGTAATAATGTCATCGTATGACAAAGACAAAGTGATGTCTTCTTTGACTGCAAGAATAGCAAGACCAGTCAAGTGTTCCTGACTCCTTGTAGAGCGGAGATAGTTTTTAATGAGTCTTAGTTTTTAGAAACTCCATGCTCTTGATGCTACTGTTACAGGAATTGTCAGTAGAATACGAGTGGCAATGTACACATTAGGATATATGTCAACAAGTTTGCTGGTATGAGTAAACCGTACAACGTCCATTATCAATTTTGCATGCGGCAACATGGATGACAGTGTACTCAATTCTTCGTACAGTTCAAGTCCATTTAAATCAAAATGATCGCCGTGCTTCAGGAGGCTCTCTAGGTCAGGGATCCCCAACACGGTACCCAAGGGTGCCATGGCGCCCACAGGGGCCTCTCAGTGCACCTGCGTATTGGCCAGCGGACGAGCATCCGCTGAAATGCCACTGAAATTTGGCAGCATTTCGGCGCTGACGCCTCTGGATGACACTGCTTGCTGCTGTTAAGCAGCACCATCCAAAGGCATCATCGCTGAAATGCCGCCAAATTTCAGCAGTTACAGTTACAGTTGTTGGAGGGCTCTATTTAGCAGTAACAGGGCTATAGGAAAGTCAGTCAACATTTTTTGTTTCTCTGATGAAAACTGACCCACTCCCTTCCCCATACCAAACTTATCACAAATAATTGTCAACAACTTAATATTCTGTTTTCTGTTTTTAAAAAAAATATTGAAATTGAATTCAGATTGTTAGCAGCATTTTTGGCGAACAATTTGTTAATGACAATCTAATGGCAACACAGTACTGCTTCCATGCTTGGCTCACCCCCCAGCTGCTGGTCCAACAGTTGCAGTAGAGGCGGAGATAGGTGGAAACCCCAAAATCCACTTCTTGGGGTGCAGAGTGGCAATAGCAGCAGCAAACCCTCAGGTCTGATCACACACCAATGGGCACCACCGCCAGCCCAACAGACCATGGTGAAGTTGGCACAGCATCTGATCTCAGAGACGGGGCACCCATGGAGCCACTGCAGCTCATCCTGCCCTGTGCAGCTCCCCCTGGATGAGATGGATCACTGCCAGCCTGGGAGAGAGACGCGCTCCCCAGCTAGGGTGCCCAGATCCAGATGTCCTGATTTTAAAAGGCCAGTCCCGATATTTGGAGCTTTGTCTTATATAGGTACCAGTTACCCCCATCTAGGGTGACCAGACAGCAAGTGTGAAAAATCGGGACGGGGGTGAGCGGGAATAGGAGCCTATATAAGAAAAAGACCCAAAAATCAGGACTGTCCCTATAAAATCGGGACATCTAGTCACCCTACAGGTGAGTTCCTTCTCCCACCCCTTCCCAGAGACTCCAGCAGCCAATCCCCCACCTCAGACTGTGCTGTATTCAGCTCTCTCTAGGACCCAGCAGCCCTGCTCTTACATGCCCCACTGCTTCCCATCTGTTCGGGCTCCCGGCAGAGCGATGCCCCCAGACCTAGGGTGCCCTAGGCGGCTGCCTGTTCTGCCTATGGCTAAGGACAGCCCGGCCTGTGGAGGGAGGGGGAGACATTGAAGCAGCAGCCAAGCTCAAAGGAGACAACGTCCCTCTCCAGCTCCTCTCAGCTATGTGGAGGAGCAAGGCAGAGTGATCAGAGGTGGAAGGAAGGGCTCCTGGCTTGTCACCAGAAATGCTTCCATTTCATTCCCCCATCTCCATCTGACCTCTGTTGAGAGGGCCCATTGTGCCATTCAAGCTCCACTATCCCAATGCCTTAAAGATAGATAGCTTGGCGAAGGGCATTCCATGTGCCCGTCCCTCTGTGGCGTGGGCGAGGGCGCTTCGGAGCAGGCGGACCAGGAAGGCGTCACAACATGGGTCCCCGCACTGTTCCACCTGCTCTTCGGATTTACTACTTGTGTTACTGGAGCCCCAGGAAGCCCTGTTGCAGGTCAGAACCCTGCTGTGCTTGGTATGTAACAAAGCCAGACAGTCCTTCGGGCTGCTCTGCCATGGGAGAGGGCCCCAGCGCACACCCTGCTGCAGAGAATGGCTGCTGTGTTAGAAATGGTGGTAGCTGGTCATGGCTGAACCCACTCACCTGCAGATTAGTCACCGTCAGCCAGCAGGATTCTACACACTAACCTCCCTGTCTGCACTGAGCACAATCTTGTTTTACATCGTGTTAGCAACACGGGGCATTCCCCTGCATAGACAAGCCCTGCTGCCTCCTCTGGCCACGGTCTCCCCCCTCTCGGTTCCACCCCTCTCTGCCTTGGACATGAAACAGTTGGTTTGTCATCTGGATCCAGACTCATCTCAGTCCTACAGCTCATGGCAACAGGAGAGAAGGGGACCAGAGGTGAGGGCAACTGCAGCTGCAAAGAGCCATGAGCTCTGACAATGTAAATACCTTGAGGCTGGGTACTAGTTCCATGTGGGGGCTAATACCAGCAAAGCCAGGCCTGCCTTTGTACAAACACAATGAACCTTCCCTTCCAGGGAGCTCCAAATGCTGCACAAACAATAGGCCTCAAAACTAGAACCGGGTAGGAAATGATTTTCCTGTCCTGGGAAATTTTTTGAGATTTAGAAAATTTTCCCATCCCAAATCTGGACAAAGAGCTGAAATCCCAAAAACGTTCACACAGAGTCAATCAGAAAAAAAATCCAGCTGCAGTCAATCAAAATGTCCCGTTTTGATTTCAACCCTTGGGTTTTTGGGTACCACAATTAGCTTAAATTTTGGAACAAAAAGTCATTTTGAATAAAGAAAACAAGATTTTTAGTTTCAAAAATATTAAAAAGGGGACACTGAAAAAGAAGCGCTGATACAGTTGCAGCCGTTTTTTGGAATGAGCAATTTGTTGCACCAGCCCTTTCCCATGCACAGCTTCAGTTTCAATGAAGCAGCATTTTCTGATGGAAAAATGTCTCAGTGAAAACTTCCCAACCGCTTCTATGCAAGTCACTCCAGAGAGGCGCATCAATATCCCCATTTTACAGACTAGGAAACTGAGGCCCAGCAAGTTGCAGTCACTTGACCAAAGTCTCATAACTAGTCAGCAACTGCACCAGGAGTGATACCCCCGATCCCTGATCAAACCACTAGCAAACAGTTTGTGCAAGAGCAGCTATGACTCTGGGATAACCATGGAAGGTGTCAAGGCCCTCCTAGTCACTCCACCATAGCACAGCTGGTTGAATAAGCATATCACTCCACAAAGGGAAGGGACCGGCCAGTTAGGAGCAAGAGTGTCCATCCGAATAGCAGTTAAAAACCCAGTTGCAACACAGTGTGGATGTTGCCATAGGTTGCTGTGCCCAGCATAGTCCCTGAAAAACTCTCTTAGGAACTTATATGGCCCCTATCACCACCGTATCTGTGCACCTCACTCTTTATCCTATTTATCCAGTGAGGTAGGGCAATGCTATTATCCCCGTGGAGAGCTGTCACGGAGAGACTCGGGGTGTGTCTGCACTGCAATCAGAGGGGCAGACTAGCTTTAATCTAGCTAGCACAACTAAAAATAGCAGAGAAGACGCAGGGGGAGAGACTGTGCAAGCCTGCCCTGGGTACATACTCACATTGCTAGTTCATGCTGAAGGGAGAAAGCTTCACGGCCAAACTGGCCACCGCAGCCTACCCGAGATTGCAGTGGAGATGCACAGTGAATGACCCAAGGTCACACGGAATTTGGCAGACCAGGCTCTTCCACATCTCAAGCTAGCACCCTAACCACGGGACCATCCTTTCCCTCCAAGCCTTTCTAGTGGGAAAGATTAGTTGGATTAGGGAACTCGTTAGCAAGGAAGTGTAAATTCCATTCCCCATGGTAAAGAAACTGTGCCATTAAAATTCTCTCTCCTATGACACACTCAGAGCCTATTTCAGTAATAGCTTGCCAGGGGAATAACATTAGTGAACCTATAAATATCTCCTGGGGTGCTGCTTTACTGAGAAAGATGGCAGGAGCTAGGCTTGCCAAGCACAGGTTCTGCAGCGCTGGTAGTCTCCATGGGGTTTAGATAAGGAACCAGAAATATGGACGCTTCCCCAAAGCTCAGGATCAGCACAAACTATCGGGGTGTCCTCAGTCTCTCCCATTGGTCAGGAGATCTCATGAGTATGAACTGCAGAAAGGCTGTTTCAGGATGAGACAACCTTTCTGTGAGCAGTCACCTGACTGTTTTCAACTCTGGCTGAAAGTGAAACAAGGGAATCAAACAAGACCTGAGGCCAAGGGCTGTGTAACTGGGGGAGGGCAGGAGGAGGGATGGGCGGGACTTTACTGTGGTAGGAGTGAGAGTGCAGAAGAGATGGTGGGAACCATTACAAGCTAGTTGGGTTATTTCCTAGGTGGCAGTGGTGCTGGCCTGGCTATGCAAACACCTTCATGGGTGTTGCCAGTATAGAGGGGAAGATACACCCATCCTAGAGGCTGACTTAGTGCAAAGCAAGACTCCCCTGGGAAGAGCAGAGGGTTCTCATTCCAACTTCCAGAGCTGCCAGGTTTCCTGGTTGGCGTATGAATATTCCCAAGTAGGGATGAGCTAGTCGGCTTGGTTACAATAACCCAGAGGTACTAGGAAATTCCTGAGCAACAACTCGCGAGATTTTTCAGATCAGTTTGAATGTCCAGAACAAGCAGCACGTTAAGTGTCCTTATGCTGCTTATCCAACCTGAACTGACTCTCCAAATCACCCTCACCTCCCGGCACAGGGAGCAGGATTAGGAGGTGGGAGCCCATTGAACAGCGAGAGCTCCCCTTTCTCTGTTCCACTGCAGTCCTGAGTCCTTCCCTCAGAGTGGATGGGAGCCTGGGAGAATACTACCTCCAAGTGAAAAATAGAAAGGAGGCGCTAGCCCATGCTGAACACATGAGGTCAGGGAGGGGAACAATGATGCAATAGCTACACATGCCATCAACTGCTGGGACCCTCCAAATGCATTCAATAAGGAGCCGACTTCCCCATTCAGATGGGTGATAAAGGGGCCAACAAGGGTGCTATTGGCTGATAGCGTTCCTGCTGCTCTGTGTCTAATCTGTATCCCTGCCCAAGTTGATGGGGCCATGTGGATGTTGCTCGCAGTCACAGCTCTTGTAACAGCCTGTCCTTCTCCACAGAGCATGGAGGTATGTAATTTGTACATGTCCCTCAGCTCACCGTACCCTCGTGGGATGTAATTCATTGCTTTCAAAAGCACTACATAAAAGTCAGGACAGTGTTATCACAGGATGGGAGAAGCATGTAATGGCTTTGGAGCTCACGGTACAGCTCCTTCACCGGAAGAAAAGCAAGGATGTGACCTGGATACTAAATCAAGCACAGCAGAGTTCTCCTAGCGATTTTCACAGCTAAGCCACTTCCAGGGCAGGAAAGTGGGCAGGGGGAATCAAGGCCAAGAGGGTCACAGGCTGGGAGGATGGATTCTTTCCTATAAATGCTCCTTATTCAAAGGCATCTTAGAAGACCCAGGAAGTCACAGGGAAACATTCTGCTTTCAGTTACACTGAAATAAATCCAACTGCAGTGACACCTGTGCAGATTTACACCGGGGTAACACCAAAGTGTTAGGCCCACTGCCTTCAGAACCACGGAGCTCAAGACATCAGAAAACAGCCTTATGCTCATTATCCACTCCCCTGCACCCGCCCAGCATATGCTGGGCACAGAGAGTCCCCTGCAGAGGTCAGGAGAAAACTCTTCTCACTCATTTGGCATGGCACAATGGCCATGTGAAATGCTGTGATGGAGGGGAGGCTTCTTTCCTCTGATACATCAGCTATTGTTTGGCCACTGTCAAAGGAAGGATACTGAATGTGATGAACCGGACGGGCTCCAGCGCGTGCTCTTTTACCATGTGTACTTACAAACATGAGCTTCTGCTGGAGACAAATACAGTGAGGCAAGGGAGCATTTTTCAAACACGTTACCCCTAGCCCCTGCCTGTCTGTGAGGGTAAATACAAATAAACAGGTAAACAGGGGCTCATGCAGAATGTTACAAGCCGTGGGGGCAGATCTGCCTGTGCACGTACCAGCTGCCATCTCTGCGCTTTGTAAATAGAGGGGAGAATGGTCAGAGCCACCATTACTGTCATCCATTGTCATCTCTCCAGGGAGACGGTGTGAGTAGCACTCACCTTGCCAAGACCCGTTGAGAGTAATGGCCAAGGCATTTTTTATATTTATTGTACACTCTACAGATGGAATTTTCAAAAGCACTCAGTGCTGGCCTAGCCCAGCTCTCATGGGGCATTTTCCCCTTGATTTCAATGTGAGCAGAGTTAAACCAATGCCCAGTGCTTCTGATAATCCTACCCTTAACATATAAATAAAAAGCAGGAAAGCATCTGCTAACATGTTTCAGCAGCTACAAAGCTCCGAGCGTCCCTGCCAAGGCCCACATTTGGGATGCGCTGTATGACAAAGATCCATCATGAACAAAACACAATTATTATTACAGCAGAAAACTTCCTGCAAGGGGACAACTCTTTCCATAAGCTTCGTTTCAAGAGTCTTTATTCTAATATCACTAATTTGCAATGGTAGGTGTGAGTGGGACATCGGAGTCACATAGAATGAATGATCACTCTCATAGCTTTGGGATCAAGAGAAATGGTGCCCCTCAAAATGTGGGACAGGTGAGACACATGGCATCAAGGTTTATGGAAGATGAGGATGGACTCTTTGAAGGATCAGAAAGCCATACTCTACATACAGAGGCATCTTGGTAACCCAGGACATACAGGAGAAATTCCATGTAGCACCTCACCTGGGACATACCTAGATAAATGTAAGGCCAGAGGCTATTTTGGAGCCCTCTGCAAGCTCATACAGAGAGTCAGACCTAGAGGAGCCAGACTTCTCCTGTAATAATTCTGGAGGCTGTAATTTACTCTCTCAGCAACCGGGAAGTTTCCTAGGGAGTTACTGAGAGCCTAGCCCTATAGCCCTTCCTCAGGGAAAACTCCCATTGAAACAAATGGGCCATCAGTCTACATTCCATGCTTAAGCCAACTCCCAATGAAGTCAGTGAGAGCTCAATGGAAGCTTGTCTGAGTAAAAACAGAGTCCAAGGCTCAGGGTCTGGTTCACTAGGAGCTTTCCCTAAAGCTTTGTCTACACTAGAAAATTAGGTCAGTTTAACCACATCACTAAGAGGTGTGAAAAATACACATTCCTGAGCAGTGTAATTAAGCCAACTAAGTCCCAGTGTAGATAGCACTAGCTTGACAGAAGAATTCTTCCATCAACTTAGCTACTGCCTTTTCGGGAGCTGGATTACCTACGGCAATGGGAGAATCCTTCTCGTCAGTGTAGGTAGCGCTACACAGAAGTGCTACAGAGGCCGTTGTTGAGTTTTAAAAGTATAGACAAACCTTGAGTAACACCTGGATGAGTCAGAGTTCAGATATGGGACTTATGTTTGTTTTCTTCTGGATGCAAACTATAATACAAAACCGCACATGGAGTCCATTAGGTTTTGCTAACATTCTCTCAGTCTAGTAACCAGAGATTGTATCCATGGAGGCATCCAGCTGAGCTTCAAAATAAGACAGTGGGAAGCATTTACAAAGCATGAAATGCAAATAAACGCGCTGCAAAATGTCACAGTTTGGATGCAGCAGCCAATGGATTCCTAGGATCAATCAGCTGAACAGGACTATGTGACAGGAAACATTTGAAAACGTACAAACCAAGAATTTTTCTAAACAAGGCTTTACATTCTGTTACTCACTTTCGTGAGCACACAGCACCTCGAAATTGGGCTCATATTTAAAGTTTACCTGACTCCTCAGAGCTCCAGCACAAACAGCAATATTCAGAGTAGTTACATCTTTATTTGCATTAATGCTCCAGTTGATCATGTGTTCCCTACTCAAAATAGCTCCCTTTGCTCACCCTGGCTTCTTCTGGCAAAAGCCTGAGGGTCAGACCATAACACCTTTACTCACAATGAGTAGGGCCAGCTACACGGTCTTGCCCTGAGTGAATAAATGCACTTTATACCATGCTGAGAAGATCAACAGGCCATCAAGGGGAGAAAACCCTAAGTTAAGGGCTATCTATTAAAAACACTCTCCTCTGAGCCCCCCGATATTTCACTATGGGGCAGTTAACCAAATCACTTCCACTGACTACAGCGGCAGTAATGGTGTCTGGGGACAGAGCTGATCTTCAAGGCAGTTAGAACAGAATCCACGCAGAATTCTTAGATCAAAGTCAACACCTTGAATAGCACCCAAAAAGCAAATACGAAGTCAGCATGAGCATGTGGCGAACAGGTGGCTGACACCACTAAGCACAGGCTAATGCCACCCATGTAAGCCCTGTGCAGCTAAACTCTGCACGCGCACATCTGAAAAGGCAAATTGTGATGAAAAAATTCCTCGCAGGCACTTTCATTTCAGGATCCTGCTCTCCTCATGCCAGTGCCAATGGAAGTTCCATGCACGTCAGGAAAGCAGAATGCCACATGCAGCCGGGCCCCCAATGTTGCCTATTTATCTTGGAAGGCCACGCTATCAAATCAATGCACATCAGAAGCCAATTGCAGACACATTCGTGTGGGCCCCTCGTGCTCATTTCCAAAACCCCTGTGCTGTTATTTGCATATATGCAAAGATGCACGATGGGTTAACATGAGAAAACATCGCTCAGAATGCACTCAGGTATTAAATCAGCCTATCACATTGCTCCTAATGTCTGTTTGGTTTGAATTTTTTGATGCACAGGACATTTATTCTCCCAGGATGAAATTCACCCCTGTGCACAGGGGCCAGCACCAGTCTGTAAGAATTCAGGGGGACATAAATCTCACGTTAGCTCTGTGCTCAGGCATGAATTTCACCCTGAACTAGTTAATTCCTTAAGCACTTCAAAGTCTCCATTTCATGGCTATGTCTGGTACATTGTGTACAAAAACACCCATGGGAGTTAAGGGACAGATCTTCTACTGGCATAAATCAACATAACTCCACTGAAGTCAGTGGAAGTATTCTGATTTACACCAGCTGAGGTTCTGGTCCTGGATGTGGAAAAGGCCTCTTTCATCACCCAGTCCATTTCTCTGCCAGCACTAGAAAAAAAACTAACTCAGGGGCCTTTCAGGGCAGCAGGACTATATGATCAGCTGGCATATTTCCTCCCAGAGGGATGCTTGTATGTTAGTTCTGCTGTTATCATGTTTCATGGCAGAAGAGGCAGTTTCAGAAGGATTTGCAATTGTTAAACCACTATTCTGAGGTTACTTGATCCTGCTGCTTCCCCAGCATGCTCCCTTGTATGTTTTTGCCATTTGCTTCCATGGAGTGAGAAGTGAAATCCCCCATTTTCACTTGGGTCACATTTTAGAATGGTGGGTAAGGGACTGGACTGGAACTCAAGAGCACTGGGTTCAGTTCCTGGCTCCGTCACATGCTCTCTGCATGACTCCGGGCAAGTCTTGGTGCCTGAGTTCCCCAATTACAAAATGGGCAGCGAGGTACCTCCTTTCTCCCAGCCTTTGTCTGTCTTCTGATTTAGCTGGCAAACTCTCAGGAGCAATGGCTGTTTCTCCTGCTGTGTTTGCACTGCACCTAGCACAATGCGGCCTGGGACTTGGCGGGGGTTTCTATGTGCCACTGAAATATAAACAACAATTTCACAACCCCAAATCCTTAGAGCCAAACTGGTCCCAAATCCACACTTGGACGGCAGCCTCAGGCTCTGTTGGGAGCTTATATTCTTACACTGAGAGAATTCCCTTTCTCCTGCCTTCCCTCCAGGGTGAGGGATGCCCGCTGAGCTTTGCTTCCAGCAAGTCCATCCACTTTACTTCCCTGCAGTTCCTGGTCTCTTCTGCCAGCTTCACAGAGCCCAGAGAGGTTGGGATGCAGGGCACCAAACAGGCCACAAAGCAATCCTGGGTCTATACCGACCAACACTAACTCCATGGTTAGACATTATCCATCTTAGGTTTAGACTCCAATACCCTCCTCTGCTAGGAATTGTGAGCGTCTCAAACCACCTTCAAACCTTGCCGCCCACCTCCCCCGCCCACGAGAGCACTTTGCCCACAGCACCGCCTGCTGGCACCTTTATGGCACGGCACGTGTGTTTGCTATCCAGCCCAGCCACAAGAATACAAGAATCAAACAAACAGGAAAAGGAAGCAGACAGGAAATAGTTTGTTCTCTTTTGCTGCCTCTGTCAGTTGCTTTCACACAATAGCTGGGCTCCTGCTGCTAGCACACATGGTGAGCTCATGGCATGCTGCAGTACAGAGAACCCGAGCTCTACTCAGCCTGCAAACCAAGCAAGTTGGGAGGAGAAGGCATGCGAGCAAGCAAGGCCAGGCAATATCAGCTCTGTACTTCTATCATTCCCCTGCACCTTTGCCTAGCTCGGAGCTCGCCATCCACCTCTCTCAAAACATTTCAAGAGAACAGGTTTCCTTTGAGACTTTAAGTCTTGCTCCTTCAGGTTTTCCATCCCCACCCCTCCCCTCCTACTCCAGCACGCGCTGGGAGTCCCGTGAAGGGCTGCATGCTTGTCATGTCACTCCAAGGTTACCCCCGGCCAAGCCCCCGCAAGCATGGGAGCATGAGCTCACTTCAAACACCTCCTCCTCTCCTAGTTCATCCCCCGGCTCCACGATTCATTCTGGAGGGGGGTTCAGTGCTAGCAGAGCACCTGAAATCTGGAGTGGGCAGACACGGACATACTCCTGCGCACACACTCAACTGCTCATTGCGTTTGCATGCATGCACACACACACTTTATGCATTCAGTTGCTCATCACACACGCGCTTCACACACGCTCAGTCACTCCATCACATTTGCACGCCTGCGCGCACACACACATTCAGTTGCTCTCACGTAAACATATACACGTTCAATTGTTGATCATGCATGCTGCTATCCTGCATTAGAAGGCCTAAATGTCTCAGACCTTTGAAGCAGGATGGAGGGCAGTTCTCATGCCTTCTTGCGGGCTTAGTGGGGAAGAACAGGGAGAAGACACAGTACGTGAGGCTTTCCTGCCATGTGGCAAATACCCTAGGGTTTCTTCCACTACACGGCACATTTCTCTATCTGCAATTACCTACTCTGATTGCATCTGCATTGAGAAATCAAAGCCCCTGCTATGACTTTACACAAAATAGCCTTAGCTATGCAGCAGGAGTATATGCAGGAATATAGCCTTGGCTGTTCAGCATCTATCTCCTTCCATCAGCAGAACTAATGACTCCCAGCCTGTGGACATAGCTACCTGCTTTCAGGGACTGGGGTTAAGTCAATGGGCTTGAACCTGAGCCAAGATAAAACCCAACAGACTGTACAGTGCAAAAGACGCATAATAAATCCTCATCATCCCACCACCAAAGCTGTGCAGGAATCATGCCATTTTGATGACAGCTTCCTCCCCCCCCACAACACACACACAATTTGGCAAATGCAAGACACTTCAAGGGAGCAGGCAGGTACATTTCAAGGTTTTAGGAGTTGATTAGCTCCCTAGAGAGCTCTAAAAACTGGCTGAGGCTAGATCCCAATCCTAGCAAACAGCCCACAAATAGCCTATGAATCATCTCCACCTGCAATCCCATATGAAGGGGCGCAGGGGGTGCTCCCCCTTTCCCCCACCCAACCTCCTCCAAAGGGAGATGTTAATAGCAGTGACCTCTCTCTATTACACACTTCGTTACCCCAAGCAACACCCCCCCCTCCAGTGGACACAAGCCCCTTAGTCTCCAGGCCCTGCACGCTTTCTCCATCACATCATCCCCCCACCAGGATGCCCCTTGCTAGGAATGAAAAATACAGGCAGCTCAGGTCTCACCTGGCTCTCTGTGGAGGGGACCGTAGCAGCGGCTCACAAAGGAGCTATTCCTTGCCCAGGTAGCACTTGTCCACAGAAAGCTTTGGCTGGAGTCCAGGATAACGGCTGTGGCAGGCTTCTCCTTTTAGATTTTTATTTTTTTTGTCCTCTTCCCTTCTGGAAAGAATCCTCCTCTCTTTCCCCCTTATGCAGCAGTCTCCGTTCTCCCTATGACGAGCACTGATGTGATGCCCATTCATTCAGCTTTTCTTCCCCCCCCCCGCCCTCCTTCCGCCTCGCTTTCCCTGTATTGAGGTTGTTAGTGATGCTGCAGCAGTGCTGAGAGCCCCTTGAGAGTACAGTGCAGGGGGGGGGGGGGTTTAAAAAAAAAAAAAAAGGAGGAGGGCTGCCCCCAAAACCAGACCTGGATCTGCAAGAGGACTCCAGAATTTTACACCAGGAAACTAGGACAGGGAGCAGAGCTGGGCCCAAGCTGCCACTGAACATTGCATTATCCGGCCACTGACTGCTTGAATCACACACCAAATAAACACACCCGAACAGCTGAAGCACTCAATAAGTTATTAGCAAGAAGCTGCAGGTTACATAAAGAAGCAGGCAACAGCCAGACCCTGCTAGAGTTCAGGCTGTGTCAATGTTCCCGCTACACTCCTTTATTTTTAGAGGTGTATAGCTCGTCGGCTGCAAAGGAAAATCACCACTCAGAGGTGAGCTCTGGCATGAAAAATTCCATGCCAAGAGCAATTATCGTTCCATGTTGTCTGTCAGGTTTTAACAATGGGAAGTGAAGTCAGTGTCGGGGAAAGGTGCCATGGTGCTGGCCCCGCAGACTGGCAGCCCTTCTGATAAGAAAGGGAGAGAATATTTGGTGCTTTTCTAGCACCTTCCCTCTGAAGATCTCAAAGCACTCTACAGACTGTAAGCCACCAACCCACTTATCAACCCAATTTTACCAGAGAGGGACTTGCCCCCGATCACACAAGTGATCTGTGACTGAACCAGGAATTGAACCCACATCCCCAAGCAACCTTGGCACTACATCAGGCTGCCCTACCCCAAGCTTTTGTCATCCCATCACCTCCCTTAACTACAACACAATCCTCTCCACCTTCTTCATACCACAGCATGAGCTTCCCCCATGCACTGCTCAGTTCACATGCCCAACTACCGACTTGGAGGAACCTGGACCTCAGCTGCCTGTCTGTGGTAATGTTTTAGGGGTAGCATAGATGCTTGCACCATGACGGAAGGGGATTTTCCGTCGCTGTAGTAAATTCATCCCCTCAAGAGACGGTGGCTAGGCCGACCTAGTGGAGTTTACACTAGGGCTTGGGTTGGTTTAAGTATGTCTCTCAGGAGTGGGAATGTTTCACAGCCCCGAGCAATGTAGCTGGCTCAGCCTAAGTTTAAGGTGTAGACCAGGCCTCAGTGCTATTGCTGGGCTCGTTGGTGAAGTCCTCCTGGACTGAGCTCTCCATGGTGCCCTGGAGTGGCTGCCACAACACGGCTCCTTTGTCTGGAAGGGCCAATCTCTTGCATCTGCAGCTATGTGGTGGGCCCAGCACTGGAGCAAAGAGTCCCTTTATTTTGTTTTGAATCTATTTTCCGGGAAGGGCAGTTCCCCAAGTGCTCCAGCAGTGGAGCCTCAGTTGGCCTCACTCTTGTTACCCATTGGCAATGGTGACTTTACTTTACCATGAACATCACTCTAGCTCAGAAAGGGATTTTAAGACCACTGGCTCATTTCACATAGGCCAAACCCTACACCCCACAAGTGATGCTTTTCAGTTGTGGGAGAGCATATGAGTATGTGCGGAGAGCAGTAGGTTTCAGAGTAGAACAGTCAGGCAGCTTATAGTTAACACACAGGTCTGGGAGTCAGGAGATCTTGGTCCTAATTCTTGGTTCTGCTACAGACTCACCTCTTTGATCTTGGTTTCAGAGTAGCAGCCGTGTTAGTCTGTATCAGCAAAAACAATGAGGATTCCTCGTGGCACCTTAGAGGCTAAAAAAATTTATTTGGCCATAAGCTTTTGTGGGCTAAAACCCACTTCATCAGATGCATGGAGTGAAAAATACAGTAAGCAATATATATAACATGTCCTGCAGCTTCCCAGCCTGAATTTTGGCAAGGAGAAAGACCACTTCCACCTTAATTGAATTGGTCTCGTTAGCACTGACCCCTCATTTGGTAAGGCAACTCCCATCTTCTCATGTGTTGTAATACATATATTGCTTACGGTATTTTTCACTCCATGCATCTGATGAAGTGTCTTTTAGCCCACAAAAGCTTATGCCCAAATAAATTTGTTAGTCTCTAAGGTCCCACAAGGACTCCTCATTGTCTTTGATCTTGGGTAAGTCTCTTAGTCCTACATTTGCAAAAGTGTCCGCTAGTTTGGGGTACCACCATTTTTGGATGCCTGACCAAGAAACACTCAGGTGCTACGGGGGGCAATCCAGATAGAGATGCGCAACATTCGTCAGCAGGTCTGAAACATCGAAGCCTTATCCTCTCCGTACCACAATTTTCCTACGTGTAAAACCAACATAATGATGCTTACCGACCTGAGAGCTGGGGTATGAGTTTACATTAATTGATGTTGCTTTGAGATCCTGGGCTGGAAGCCATTACAGACATGTTTATGAGTGTTATTGCTTTAGGCCAGCATTTCTCAAACTGAAAGCCTGATTTTCCTAAGAAAGGCTCCAATCTCTAAGAATAATGGAAATCTACAGATATTTTCCTTCCTGTAGCAGTTTCAGTCGGGATTCAGCAAAAGCACAGCTGCCCTCAGAGCCATGAATACCCAATTGACCATTTGGCTTTCGCTCAGTCCTAAGGGGAAATAATCAAGCAAGAAAAAGTAATCAACACACACATGCAGTGCTGTCCATGCATTGAAAACACTCTCCCAGAATAGGCAATTTTCTCCCCAGTGTGTCAGAGGTAGCTGGATCCTTTTGCTGAGCCTCAGGGGACAAACGCTACCTCAGAGTTGGAAAAACCCTCTCTAGCTGCCTATCATCTCCAAATGGCTTTTCTTTGGAAACTGAACCTTCAGAAGGTTATTTGTCAGAAATGGAGATTGGAGCCTCAAGGCATTATGGCGACAAGAACGGAATCTGATGGCAGGGGCCTCTTCAAAAGTCAACTTTCTGCCACAGATGCAGAATGCATTTCATCTCAGTCAAAGACAAGAGAGCTCCTGGCACCAGGCCTTGGTACCAGCCAGTCCTGCTCCTTTTGGCTTCTGGAAAGCAGGAGTTTCTCTGTCCTCCTGCCTCTTCTGCATCCATATAGCTCCTTTTGTCCACTCTGATAGGTGAGAGAAGGAAGATAAAGGCATGATTGCTGCTCAGCCTGCCCTCCTGCATGTCCAGGCAGAGAAGGGACCTGCTGTGCTGCTCAGGGTATCATTTTCTACATGCCAGAAACAAGTCGGTTTTGATGGTCTGTTAACAGAGGATAGAAACACAGCAGGAATAGTGGAGTGGAGGAGCTAGCAGCAAAAGAATTAGTCAGAGCTGTGAAAAAAAAAAAAAGATTTTTTCGTTCACTGGCAGTCCTGAAAAATCAAAAATTTGGATAGAACAGTTTTTTTTTCAAATTTTTCAGCAAATTAAAAAGTCCAAGAGAATTTCATCTTGGGCCCAACAGAATGTTTCATATTTTTATTTAGATTTTGGCCATTTTTAAATGTTGATCTTTTAAAAAATTAAGTTAAGAAAATTTTGAAACTGAAAGATTGAAATGTTTCATATTTAAAATTCTTTTTAGGGTTGTTGTTTTTTTTTAGCTGAACAATTTGGTAAAACCAACCCAAATTCACAAAGCATTTTGTGTCTCCAAATCTGCATTTTTCACCAAACAAGTTTCTTTATGAAAAGTGTCACCCAGCTCTCTTAGTAATGCCACAGAACTGAGCTCACAGACGCACACACACACACACACACACGATACTATGGCCATTTAGAGATAAACCATAGCCACCTCTATATTTAGGTTGCCTGGTGCATTCCATTGTAAAAAATGATTGCATTTTTTTTCTCAAAGTGCTCTAACCCCTCCCTGGTTTGCAACAGGACCTTGGTGTTTGGAGAGGGATGCTTCTGGAGTCAAGGGCGTATCTTTTTCAGGTCTCATAAAAAGCTGCCCAGATTTGCTTGAATTGATGCTAAGCTGTCAAAGATTGCCAATTCTGGTTTGTGTAGCATTGTTGGTTTCTACGTGTATGACAAAAATACTCATCACTCTATCGCACTGCACATACACAGCCTCACTGTCTCATTGCAGCATGTCACAGGGAGGTCAAAATCCACATGGGACAAGGACAAAATGGATCATCCTCCCATCAAGGTACCCTTTGGGAATATGCACTGCCTGGGGAACCAGGACTTCTAAAGTCATTTCTACTTACTGGTATTAATAAATCTGTAACCTTCACAACCTCTTGTTTCCCATTCAATCTCAACTCTGTCCTCTTTCGTATAGGCCTATGTAATACTTAATTACATGCTCACCTACTCTTTGCTCCACAGGATGGACATTGCTCAATGAATAAGGCAGCTGTTCAATGTTTATTTTTCTCCTCCTCATTCATTGTGTCTTCCTTGCCTTATTTACTGCACACCATCCAAGCCACACATGCATTGTGGAATTATTGATTTCCTCCTGGATTTTTCTGCAGCAATGTAGAACCAAGTGTTTCCCACATGTTAATGAATTTATCTTTACAACTCTGATGCAAGAGAGCAGAGTATTATCCTCATTTTACAAATGGGGAAACTGAGGCAGAATGACAAAGTGACTGCTTAAGGCCACACAGTAAATCAGCGACAGAGCCAGGCTTAGAACACAGGGCATAAGTTCCTTGGCCTTCCTCCGGATTATGCTGCTTTACTGCCAGAGGCATAGAGAATCCACAGCTTCTATTGACTTCAACTACAGTCACGTGTATTCAAAACCTTGTGCAAATCGGTCTCCAGGTATCTCTGACTGGGCACCCAGAAAATGTAGTACATGCCGTTAGTGACCACTTGTGAAAATTTTAAGTGGCATGCTCATCACCACACAGGGGGCCTGTAGGTTAGCCAGGGTCAGAACCCAGTTCTCCAAAGCAGCATTCAACTGCTTTAACCAGGAGATGGTCCTTTCTCTTCCTGCAAGCCCCTGCCTCATTCACTACACGCCTTCCAACATCTACAGCAAATGAGACAGGGGTCATACAGACAATAGCCCCCTTCACTCCACAACCCTGATTCAGCCCTTGAGCTCCTCCTGTTTACTGAACAAGGCAGGGATCCCATGAAAAAAAGATAATTAAAGACTGTTACCCTCATTTATACGCACAAGGGAGCTGAATTAACATTGCGCAGGCAACCCTAATTCTGACATTACCTAACCTTGGAGTGCTTGACTCTGCAATCTAAACAACATTCTTTTAATGTAGATTTTATGTCTGTAGTTAAATACAGATGATCCCTAAAGGACTGGATTATTGGAACCAACTCCTGCAGTACGGGGGTAGGCAGGTTGGTGGGGCTGACGTGGGACATCTCAGCCATAAGGCAACAAACACTGATTGCCAACATGAAAAGTGACCTGGCCAGGTGTTCACACATGTGCCACACAATGTAGGGGGGAGGATATGAATGGGGGATCAAGATCTCGAAGTGACAGGATATAGCAGCTGGTTAGGAGCTGGGAGAAGTGGGATGGTGCGGCGAAGGGAAGAGGACTGCCTACCTTGGGCACTGATGCAGGGCACATGGGCAGTCATGGTACCAGAACGGAGTGCTTTGCTTTTAGCATCAATGTGAGCTCAGTGAAACAACAGAGACATGACTGAGCTGATGCAGGGTTCAAAACACCTGGGCTCAACTTATACTCTGGCAACCTTCCTGGACACACTGGGGAGAATGGAGGGGGCTAGATGTTATACAGGCAGCGCTGGCCCCCAGCAATATGGAGGGACAGCCCCAAGAAAGCAGAAGGAGAGGTGGGATGGTATTGAGATTAATGGCAGTGAGCTAGCTTAGCTAACATTGCAGAGTTAGGATAGGAGATAACAATAATCAAGGGACTCAGGTGGCTTTTGCCAAGGGTTACACCCTCTGGGGTATTTAGACACAAGAGGGGAAGGAGAAGGCTAGGGCTTTGAGCAGGGTATTTACATTATTTGGCTGTTGTCTGGGAGCTCTGCCAAAGCTCAGGGTAAGTGAGATGTGTCTAGAGATAGCACAGGATGGATCTCCCGCTGAGGCTATGGAACTGCCTGCACAGCACAAGGCTACTGCAGACCTCCTCCTAGGCATTAAAGGACCGATGCTGTATAAGGACTGAGGGTGCAGTTGGGAGGGGGAGGGGAAGGATTCTCTGGGGATCTAGTGACCACAATGACATTAGACTAGAGAAGACTGGAGAAAAAGGAGTGTGTGTGAGATACAAATAGCACTAATGGAGGCAACACAAACCTTCTACTCCTCCCAGCCTGTTTTCTCTAGCTAGCTAGGTCTGTGCATAGTGAACCTGTCCCCATAGGCTCTGTGGTCCTACTGACACGGCTCTTGCCCTCCCGGTCTGTGTAGCACTCTGTGTCCGGCCCACACTGACCCAGACCCCTTTTTCCACAGCTCTTCTAATCTCTGCTACTTCCTAAATTCAAAGGCTAGTAAATAACAGCCGCTTCAAGGACAGCACAGACTCAAGAGACCTAATCGATACAGAGTGGATGAAACGAGCCCAGCTCAAATCCCCCAATCCAAACGTGCCTGGAAGTTCAGGTAAGTTTGATATAAACGTTGGAGCTCGGCCCAATCTCCAGCCAAAGACAGACAGGTTTGTGTTTCAGAGTTCAGCTAATGAAACAAAGAGAACATAAAAGTGCAACACAGGAGAACCTTGGCAAATGCAGCAGAGCTATGCCCATGCCTAGAAACCTCTTCAGATCCAGTACAGCTGGTCTACTAACTTCATTACAAATAAAATACAGTATTATTTAAAGCACAGAGAAAGAAACTAAGCATTACTCTGGGGCAAGCCATGGCTCTATCTGATCCTTTCTCAGATGGCATGTCAGGCTGCCATCCCTATAATGGAGTCTATGACCCTCTCTGACATTTCCCTTGGGAAACTGTCCCTTCCTGTCTGTGAGGCTCTGTTTCACCACGGACTAGATGGGCAGCGAAACAATACTATGCCACCCTTATAGATCAGTCATCAGAATCCATCCTGACTGGTAAATGGCCATTTTTCCACAGCCCATCCGGCATCGGTGGGTGCTTAAAATGAATGTTTTACTAATGTTCCCCCTCTGCCACTGAGAAAAGCCAGGGGACTTCTCTGCTAGGACTCTGCAGCCAGATTATGGGCCCTCCACAAAGCCAGAGCAAGGCAGAGGGACTATTATAAAGGCACCAGACAGTCTGGTCCTGAGTACAAATCCCATTAGAGTGGAACTGGATAAGTAGGTCATAGCCTGTTGCATGTTGGCTTAGGGGTGCCCTAGTTCTAGGAAAATCAGTACACTGGAAAGCAACCAAAGGAAGGGCACAAGAGCTTGGAAGGAGTGAGGCACAAAGCAAGGAGAAAATAACTAACGGGGGTAAGTAGTGCAAGCCCTCCCCTTGCAATTCACTGAATTTGGCCCAATATGTGAAGAGATAAGCAAGGGCTGGGTCATGTAAAGCACCTACCATCAGGGAGGGGGAAGAATTATTGATGAGGACCCAGGAAAGGAAGATCTAGGAGTAGTGGGATAAAAGCGAAGCAAGGAGCTTTGTAAGATTCAAAAAGGGATTAGACACTTATGAATAAGGACAGCATTTGCAGTTCCACTAGCACAGACAGAAAACATCCAAGGGCCATCAGGCTCCATGCTGCAGAGCATACGCTGCTCCCCAGCTGGGGTCAGGGTGAAATTTCCCCTGTGCTACAGCACTGCACAATTACGTGCATTAGGAGAGGCTGATGTTTTCCTCACAAGTATTTGGCACTAGCCTTGGTCACGCGACTAGATGGGCCATTGCTCGTGACAATTCTTATGTTCCTAAAAAAGGAAACTTTAGACTGGACATGAGGAAACATTTCATGAGCATGTCAATTAGGTTCTGGAAGAGTCTTGCCATCCTGGGAGTTTTTCATATTTAGACTAGACAAAGCTCTTGGCAATATTCCACAGGGACCAATGCTGCATTAATAGGAGATTGACAAGGGGAATCTAATAGAGGGGCTTTCTTCCTTCTTTATATCCTAGGAAGCAAATATTTTGGCTGCTAAACATGCTGGCTGTGAGTGAGCGTGGAATTCAGTAGCACTGGGGGACTCTGCTGTAGAGAAGAGGAAAAGCCTTACAGCAGCCTGGACCGATAACTGCTAGAACCCAGCTCTCTGGTTAAACATAACCTGGGCAAGGGCAGCAGAGGCCAATGTAGACATGCAGCCCAGACCCTTACCCCGGTTTTCAGAGAAGAATCGAGCTGCACACTGAGGGTCCCACAGCAAGTCACAAGCACTAAAGAACTAAGGCTCGCAGGACTTTCCAGGGTCTGAGCGAATCATCAGCAGATCACCATGTAGCCAATACCCAGCTTTGCTCTGCACAGCTTGTTTAGTCTCCTGAAACAGTTCAATGATTGACTTAGAAAGTCCAGGCTAGGATTTCCAATGGCGCCGATGGAGTTGAATTTCAATGGAATTTGGATGCCTAACACCCTTTGGGTCTTTGGATAAATCCCAGCCCAAACCAACAGTGGAAGGACAAAAATGAAGGAAGAGGGGACAGGAACAGAGGAAGGAGACTGGAGAGTGAGGTCAAACAGTGGGAGGAACCTGTTCCAGAAAGCAGGGGCTACAGGGGAGAAGGCTCTTATGCTGGCAATGATAAGGCTGTGTGGAGAGATAAGAAAAAGACCAGTGGCTAGACCAGGGAGAGGAGGGGAAAGAGTAGCAGAACCACAGAAGAGCATTTTTCCAGCCATACCTGCCTCAGTAAGTGTAATGCACAGGGCTTAAAACATATGGTCTGACTGCCCACGACTGGCTGGCTTCAGAGACCGTAACTTTACTATCCCTTTGCTAAACTAATCTCTCTTTTAGCTCCAATGGCAACGGCTTGTGGTTTTGGTGCTGAAGGTAGGAAGCCGTGGTTCATTCACCAGTGGACGAGGTGAAAGGACGAGCTTGGCTTGTTCAGCCTAGCAAAGTGCAGGAAGCATTGATCCGATTGCTCTGTCAGTACATTGGAGGGCAAACCCCAGGAAGGGGGAAGAGCTATTGACGCTGAAGGACAATGTTGGCCCATGAACAAATGGGGAGAAACTGGCCATGAACAAATTCAAGCTGGAAATTAGAAGGTTTCTAACTGTCAGATGATGAGGCTCTGGAACAGCCTCCCAGTAGGGGTTGTGAGGGCAAATACCTTAACTAGTTTGGAGACAGACTGGTCCAGTTTCTGAGAGGGCTTGGATGAGTGGGTTGCTTGTGATGGTGGGGCACAGGGCCAGGCCTCTCTGGAGATCCCATCTGGTTCCTCTCCCATCTTCCTAAAATCTCGGGCTTCATGCGGTTGCCTGCAGAGATCAGGAAGATATTTCCCCCTATATTGTTTTGTTTTTGTCTCCTTCCACTAAAGCCTCAGGAAGGGCCATGGCTGGAGATGGGACAATGGGCGGGTTGGGCCAGGACTCTGAGGGGGCCCTGAGCATTCTCCTTCTCTCAGGTGCCTGGCTGGCTGGTTCTTGCTCACATGCTCAGGGTCTAACTGATCAGCATGTCTGGATCAGGAAGGAATTTTCCCCCAAGTCAGATTGGCAGTGACCTTAGGAGGGTTTCACCTTCCTTTGCAGTGTGGGGTGAGGCTCACTTGTCAGGTTTACTTGGGTGTATCTCACTTAATCAATTCCCTGGCACTGCAGGGGCCTCAGGCATTGGTGCACCTCGGTCCCTCCTATCCTTTGCCTGTGGCACAGAACAGCCTATGGGTTGTAAAACTTCAGTGTCCTTTCGGTTGTTGGGCTTGGTGTGGCAGTGGCTGGGTGGTGCTGGTGACCTGTGAGATGCAGACGGACAGACTGGATGATCCAGTGGGCCCTTCTGGCCTTAAACTCTATGATTAATGGTTAATATTCAGCCTGTTGCCAGCAGTACCGCTGAATTCCTGTACCACTTTGCTTTTGTTTCTCTCCCCTCTGGCAGTACTGCAGGGAGGATGGGTCTGACGCTGGACTACAAACTAGTTTCCTTCTAGCTTTACAGACAGTTTAACAGCCAGAAGAGCTTTAGTATAATAAACAATAAAATTCTCCTTCTGAATCTTTAAACCCAGTAATAAAACCAGAATGGAAATGCTACAGAACGGTCATAAATGATGTCACTTTCTCCATGCATGTTGCTTGGCAGCCAAAGACTTAGAAATGTCAGGTTTTAATTTCCAAAAAACCCCAAGCCCTCTATTTTTAAATAGCATTCTCTGCAGCTCCATGCGGAGGGATGCTTCCCAGCACGTGAACATCCAGAAATGTGTGTGCTGAGAAAATGGGTGCAGCTTTCTGTTAAGTAGAGATGTAAAATATAATTAAGCAGAAGGCAGATTAAAAAAGAAATAGAAGCAATCTGGTAAGAAGGAGGATTGGGGGACACGTCCAATAAACAGCAGGGAGGAAAGAAAAATTAGCGTATGTAACAAAACAGACAGAATGGAAAAAGAAATTATTGCGGTTCAGTATCACTAACAAGCAAGACAGGAGTGCCATGGGGTTAGGAGTCAGATTTAGAGTGACCTGCCCAGAGGAGCTGACCTTTCTTTGGCCAGTGTTTGAATCTGAATCAAAATGACTGGTGCCTCTGCCTTTGCAAGGTGGCTTCCCCCACAGCATCAAGTGACCATCAAGAGGTTCTGAAGTTCAGGTCAGAAAAGACCAGAGGAAAAACTTTTCCAGAGTGCTAGAGATTAGAGGTGCTCAGCTAAAAGTCATCTGGTTTTCCAAAGGCAGTTGCTCAGCACTTTCTAAAAACCAGGCATCTTTGCTGTGTCCCTGTTCAGGCACCCAAAAATGGAGGCACTCAAAATCACTAATCCCAGCGGAAAACTCTTAGCCTCCAGTGTTTGGGCATGTAAAGCTGGACTGGAAATCTCAAGAGGGTACAGCTTTAATGCTCTACTTCTAACAATTCCATGGGTCCAGTTGGGCTGAACAGATCAGAGTCACCTCCTTTTGCCTTTCATCGCTTCCCCTTCCAGCCTAGGATGGAACCAGGAAACACCAAATGTGGCAAAACCAGGCCTTCAAAAATGACGTCAGGCTCCAAAAAACCATGAGATTTTAAAAATAATTAATGTTGGCATTTTTTATTGGCCTTTTGGCATTTGAACCTTTAGATTTCACATTTCCAAGCTTTAGTCCTCAAATAGGAAGGCTGGCCAGCCAAGACACTTGGAGTTTTTTTGGTTTTGTTTTAATTAAAGCTGAGATTCTCTCACAATCCTCATTTGGAGTTTGTCAGCTCCTAGGACGCTGGACTGAACATCCAGGGCAGGGGTGTCCAACTTATTTCATATGGCAGGCCTGATCCAATATCCCGCCACTTGGCATGGGCTACATTCAGCAAAAATGATTAAAATAGATATAAAGGTAAACCATGTTGGTAATTCCTTATATTTATTTCAGATTTTAATAACTGGTGCTGCCGCTCCCTGATACCTGGGATCTCTTGGCTTGGACCAGTGTATTAACATTTGTTAATATTCAGGATGGAGAATAGTTCACACATGTACACACTCCCACACATGGAAAAAATTCTTGATGCAAAAGACTTCCGTTTGGAATAATCTGATCCCAGATATTGATAAAACTTGGGACCACCAATATCAGAAAACTTGCACTTCATCACAATGTTGCACTGCAGTTCAATAAATTCCATTTGGCACTTCCCTGGTGCATCATACACACCAGCTGAAAATTACAAACGCTCCTTCGTGGTCCCTAAAGTCAGAGAATTGTTCTTGAAAAGTCTCTCTCAATTCAGTAATTTTGCCCATGTATCTTTTTGTCGTGTCATCATGTTGAGTTCCAAAAGTGTCATTGTCAAGGAAGGAAAACGTGCCAGGTTATGCAAAGAAAGTTGTTTTTCCCATAGCTGAAGCTTAATTTCAAAGGTGTGAATGTGGTCATAACATTGTCATTACTTGGTTGTGCCCCTGCAGTCTTGAGTTGAGTGAGTTCACATATGCTGTAACATCTGCCATGAAAACAAGGCCTTGAAGCCTTCATTCTCCCATAACTCAGTGAGATCTTTCCCTTTCTGATCCATGAAATGTTGGATTTCACCATGCAATTCAAAAAGTGTTTCAAAACAGCTCCCTGATTTAGCCATAGAACTTCAATGCGTTACTGCTGTCCATGCTGAATGTCACATTCTTCCAACAGCCGGTGGAACTGCAGATGGCTGAGACCTCTAGCTCAAAACAGAAATTACAGTTTTAACAACCACATTGTCACATGATTCATTTTCAAAGCTTTACTACAGAGAGCTCCTTGATGTAAAATGCAGTGAAAGCTGCTAACCTGCTAGTTATGGTTGACAGTTTGCAATTTGGTCTTCAATGTTGTGGTAACTCCGGCTTCCTTGTCCACCATTGAGGGAACCCTGTCTGTGGCCAGACTCACAGCTCTTGTCCATCCAGTTTGTTCAGAGCTTCCACCAAGTTGCTGAAGAGGTCATTTGCTGCTATTGTGTCTCTTGTTCGCACAATTCTATAAGCTCCTCTGCCACACACATGCTCTCATCGACTCCACAAATGAATGCTGCCAGCTGAGACATGTCACTTACATCTGTGCTTTCATGAATTGCAATTGAAAAAGCAGCAAATGACTTTGCTTTGTCCAGGAATTGAGTGTTCAAATTCTCAGCTAAATCATGGATCCTCTCAGCAATTATGCTTCTAAGGCTGATATTTGCAAAGGCTTGCTGCTTATCTGAACGTGCTGTTTCTGCAGCTTTTAGCATGCAGGTCTTCAAAATCCCAAAATGGTTTCAATGACACAGCTGTGTCATGGGTAATCACATAGCTCACCTTAACAGCAGCATCACTTACATGATGAGTGTCGGTAAACACGGATTGTTCAGTGATTGTGTTAATTCAGAGTATTTATCAGCGCATAACTTTCCTGCATACTTATTATATTTCTCACCTTGGTTCACTTCATAGTGCCTTCAAATGCTGTATTCTTTATCATAGTGACCTGTTGCTAAAAAAATCATTCATGTCCACAAAGAAATACAAAATTTTCCATTTCTCTTGAAACTCACAACACTCGATCTACTTTTCTTTTCCTGAATAAAGACATGGTGGCCACTTGTCACAAGCTGACTACAGAAATGAATGAAGGGAAGGGTAGAAAGAAAGCCATCTTCTCTTTTTTTGTAAATTTTTATTTAGAGGGAAGTATGCCGGTCTACCAACTGCAATATGCATTCACCCTTTGACTTATTTGAAGTTTCCTTTTCTTTGACTTGCCAGATTGGGATATCTACTCTCCAGCTGGTGGGCAAGCACCCTCCAGTGCCATTTCCCCCTTGCCCAGACATATATCAGCTTCCGCCTGACTTATGCCTCTCTAGGACCTCTTAAATACAACCAAGTGTTTCTACATCTGTATGCAAGGTTTTGCTGGATTGCTGTGCCAGAGTCTGATCTACAGGTTGTGATTTGCAGAGTGCACCTGTGTGTTGCACTCTGTGATAAGGCCTTCCATGGCCAGGCAAATTAGTGGTTAGAGCATTGGTCAGAGGTGGTGGCAGGGGACCCAGGCCCTCTCTCTCCACCGGGTCCCAGACCAAGGCCCTGTGTAGTTCAACCCCTAATCAGGGGAGATGGGTCTCCCTCCCAGGAGAAGGTCAAGATCTGTTTCCCTGGGCTACTTCCTACTCTTTAGTTTGGGGCGTGGCCCCACTAGTCCAGTTGCCCCACAGTTGGGGCTTATCTGCACGCTGCCCTTGGCAGGGGAAGGCTTACTTGTCTCCAGTAAATGTTCCTTAGTGCACGTTAATCAAGTCCTGTTTGAAACAGGACTACACCAATGCGCACTAGTAGGGTCAACACAGGGGAGTTAGAACACAACACACCGGTGTGATCTACAAATCATGTCCCCATAATGTAGATTCTGAGGTTGTTTAGGTGCCCAGAGATTGATGGGAAGTTCACAGGATGGATGAAACTGCTGCAGGTCTGACATCCATGCTGTAGCTGGTTCTACCTATGTACTGCAACAAAAACAGCGAGCAGAGCCCTCTCACCCCATTTCTCAACACACTTGGAGTCAGGGGCGAGGACACTATGGCCTAGAAACTCCTGTTAGGCCAATAAGGAGGCTTCTGAGTGCAGTGATCTGGACAAGCAGTTTGCTGGGCCAAAGCTGAGCCAGGGTTGCTCAGTCCTCAGTGGGAGGGACAGCCTGACTCAAAGACAAGTACTGGTTTTTGTTTCAGTTGGGAGCTCTGAGTTCTGCTTCTCTCATGGCTGCTGAACAGCTCAAGGAGTCTGATTGACTCCTCTTCCACACAAAGGGAGTCTCTGAACTGCTCAGGTATCTAGTGTATGGGTCAGGCAGTGCCAGCCCTACAGAGCCCACTGTCCAGTGTGGCAGAGTTCTGACCCAGTGCTGGCTACTGAGAGCCAGCCAAGACTCCCACAGGACTCCAGACTAGGGAGCCAGGAGAGGACGGTGCCCCACCCTGGGGCAAAGACACCATAAGGGAACCCTTTTGGTTGAAGCTGGACAATGTTTGCAGCAGTCTCCAGACTCGTCCTTAGAACACTTCCCTTAGGTGCCAGGGAGTGAACTGGGCATTGTAGAGAATTGAATGTGTTAGGAGGTGAAAAAAATTGTTATTTTAGTGCTTATTAAGTTAATGGTAAATCATTCCTTTCCCAGATCCTACTTTGATGGTTTAAGAAAATCCCTGTTTGTTACACTATTATTTTTCAGTGTGTCATTTCTTGCTGAGGTTTATACTGATACACTTTATTGCTTCTTATGTACTGGATTCTACACTCATGGCCCAATGGTGCCCTGTGACAGCCTGACAGATGCTTTGGAGACCTTCCACCACCATCCTTGGGAAATTAATCTACTTCTGAACAGGCCATTAGGAGATCTTTTCATCATATTCCCAACCTCTTCTCCTACAACATTTGGTCTGTCTTATGGGTAGCCCTACAGATATTTTGTACCTACTCATTTTCTTTTAACTTTTCTAGTTACTTTAAAGGTGACCTGCAAATGATATATATTGTTTGGCTTCTCAGTGATGGATTAATCACCCTGAAAGATGTGTTGGTTATGGGATTTTTCTACGTATGTTTTATCTTAAAGCTGGAAGACCAGAGTTGATATGTCTGTTAGATGTCTCACATGATATGTTCCATGAGTTCTCTTTACTTGATCAGGTTTCAGAACGGTAGCTTTGTTAGTCTGTATCAGAAAAAACAACAAGGGGTCCTTGTGGCACCTTAGAGGCTAACAAATTTATTTGGGCATAAGCTTTTGTGGGATATAACCCACTTCATCAGATGCATGGAGTGGAAAATACAGTAAGCACGTATAAATATACAGCACATGAAAAGATGGGAGTTGCCTTACCAATGCGGGGGTGGGGGGTCCAGTGCTAATGAGGCCAATTCAATCAAGGTGGAAATGGCCTATTCTCAACAGTTGGCAAGAAGAGGTGAATATCAAGAGAGGGAAAATTACTTTTTGTAGTGACCCATCCACTCTCAGTCTTTATTCAGGCCTAATTCGATGGTGTCCAGTTTGCAAATTAATTCCAGTTCTGCAGTTTCTTGTTGAAGTCTCTTTTTGAAGTTTTTTTGTTGAAGAATTGGCACTTTTAAATCTGTTATTGAGTGTCCAGGGAGGTTGGAGTGCTCTCCTAATGGTTTTTGAATGTACCGATTCTTGATGTCTGATTTGTGTCCATTTATTCTTTTGCATAGAGACTGTCCAGTTTGGCCAATGTACATGACAGAGGGGCATTGCTGGCGCATATCGCGTTGGTAGATGTGCAGGTGAATGAGCCCTTGATGGTGTGGTTGATGTGGTTAGGTCTCATGATGGTGTCCCTTGAATAGATATGTGGACAGAGTTGGCAACAGGCTTTGTTGCAGGGACTGGTTCCTGGGTTAGTGTTTTTGTTGTGTGGTGTGTAGTTGCTGGTGAGTATTCCAGTTGGAGGGCTGTCTGTAAGCGAGGACTGGCCTGTCTCCCAAGGTCTGTGAGTGTGAGGGATCGTCCTTCAGGATAGGTTGATCATTGATGATGTGCTGGAGAGGTTTTAGTTGGGGGCTGAAGGTGACAGCTAGTGGCATTCTGTTACTTTCTTTGTCACGCCTGTCCTGTAGTAGGTGACTTCTGGGTACCCTTCTGGCTCTGTCAATCTGTTTCTTCACTTCACCAGGTGGGTACTGTAAAAAATTTTTTAACTGGTCAGTGACGTTGACCATTTAGCAAAGATAGCCATTAACATGTTGGAGAAGGGACACTTAACCTTAATGACGAACAAAAACAAAGATCTTGTATACAGTGTCTAAAGTCCAATCCCCACTCAACTTGTGACTCTTGTCGTTTCCATAGTTCTCCAGTTACCAGGCTAGATGGGACCTGAATTGCTAATGCAAAAACAAGCATGAAAAGAACCAACATTTAGTGCTTCCTTTATTGATCACAATGAAACAAACAAGGACTCCTATACGATTTTTCCCCACTGGCAGGACACTTTTACAGGAAAAAGAGGAGAGAAATAAGGGTTCGTTCTTCTGATTTCCCTGAAGACAGGCGAGATTCCCGAGGACTGAAATCAGCAAGCACAGCAGCCAGCAAGATCACTGAGTTATCACAGAGCAATTAGCGTAACATCAGTGTGGAGAAAAATCAAGAAACTTTAGAAGCTATTTTGTTAAATGAATTGAGACACAAGCCTCTCAAGGGGCATCATTTGATTAAAGCCCACCAGCTTGGGTTTATGAGACTAGGGCCTTTCTCTGACATGCTTCCAGTTCCATGAGCAGGGCCGGTCAGGCAGAACTGCAGGGTCTCAATGTGTGGATGAGATGATGGTGATTGGAGGAGGGATTTAGGTTATTAGGAGCTGTGGAACCTTTGGAGAAAGGGGGAGCCTATACAGGAAGGATGGGCTCCACCTAAACCACAATGGTACCAAACCGCTGCCATGTAAAATTAAAAAGGTCATAGAGGAGTTTTTAAAACTAAGGGCTGGAAGAAAAGCTGAAGGTGCAGAAGAGCACACAGTTTGGACTGAGATATCCCTTGGGTGGCTGGGGGGAATCTATTAACAGTGATTCTCTACATCTTAGTAAAGAGGAGAGAGGTAAGAATGGAAGAGAAACTGTCAAATGAAAATGAATCCCATTCAATTACATCACATGGAGGCAGATAACTCAATATTGACAAATGTTTTAAGTACTTGTATACAAATGTTAGAATTCTAAATACTAAGATGGGTGAACTTGAGTGCCTGGTATTAAATGAGGATATGGATGTAACAGAAACTTGGGGGAACAATGGTAATCAATGGGACACAGTAATGTCAAGGTACAAAATAGACAGGAATAACAAAGTAGGCCATGTTGGTCGGGGAGTGGCACTATATGTGAAAGAAAGAAAGGACAGAGTCAAATATGATAAAAATTTTAAATGAATCAAAACAGTCCCATGTAATCTCTATAGATAGAAATTCCATGCTTGAATAGTATCAGAGGGGTAGCTGTGTTAGTCTGGATCTGTAAAAGCAGCAAAGAGTCCTGAGGCACCTTATAGACTAACAAACGTATTAGAGCATGAGCTTTCGTGAGCGAATACCCACTTCGTTGGATGCATGTCACCCACGAAAGCTCATGCTCCAATACGTTTGTTAGTCTATAAGGTGCCACAGAACTCTTTGATGCTTTTATATGCTTGCATAGTAAGGGTATAGCAGTAGGAATATAATACCGACCACCTGACCAGGATGGTGACGGTGATTTGAAATGCTCAGGAAGATTAGAGAGTCTGCAAAAACAAAAAACCCAGTAATAAGGGGGATTTCAACTATCCCCATATTGACTGGGAACAAATTACCTCAGGACAAGATGCAGAAATAAAAATTTCTGTACACCATTCAGTTTTTGGAACAGCTAGTCCTGGGACCCACAAGAGGAGAGGCAATTCTTGATTTAGTCTCAAGTGGCACACATGATCTGGTCCAAGAGGTGAATATAGCTGAACTGCTAGGTAATAGTAACCATAATGTAATTAAATTTAACATTCCTTTGCGGGGGAAATACAAAAGAAACCCAACAAACATTTAACTTCAAAAAGGGAAACTACACAAAAATAAGGAGGCTATTTAAACGGCAATTAAAAGGAACACTCACAAGAGTGAAATGCCTGCAAGCTCCATGGAAACTTAAAAAAAAAACTCCACCACAACAGAGGCTCAAACTAAATGTATATCCCTAATGTAAAAAAACAGTAAGAGGACCAAAAAAATACCACTATGGCTAAGCAACAGAGTAAAAGAGATGGCTAGAGACAAAAAGACGTCTTTTAAAAATTGAAAATCCTACTGAGGAAAATAGAAAGGAATATAAATTCTGGCAAGTCAGGTGTAAAAGTATAATTAGACAGACCAAAAAAGAATTTGAAGAGCAACTAGCTAAAGACACAAAAACTAACAGCAAAAAAAGAATTTAAATCATTCAGAAGCAGAGCCCAGCCAAACAAACAATTAGTGGGCCACTCAAGGAAACAATTGCAGAGAATCTAAATGAATCCTTTGCAATGGTCTTTAGGTAGAGGATGTGAGGGAGAGTCCCACACCAGAGGCATTCTTTTTAGGTAACAAATATGAGGAACTGTCCCTGACTGAGGTGTCAGTAGAGGAGGTTTTGGAACAAATGGATAAATTGAACAGCAGTAAGTCACCAGGACCAGATGGTATTCACCCAAGAGCTCTGAAGGAACTCAAATATGAAATTGCAGAACTAACTGTGGTATGTAGTCTACTGCTTAAATCAGCCTCTGTATCAGATGACTGGTGGATAACTAATGTGACACTTTTAAAAAAGGCTCCAGAGTTGATCATGGCAATTTCAGGCCACTAAACCCAACTTCAGTATCAAGCAAATTGGTTGAAACTATAGTAAAGAATACAATTATCAGACACCTAGATGAACACAGTAGGTTGGAAAAGAGCCAACATGGCTTTTGTAAAGGGAAATCATGCATCACCAATCTATTAGAATTCTTTGCAGGGGTCAATAAACATGTGGAAAAGAGTGATCCAGTGAATATAGTATTGTATACTTGGATTTTCAGAAAGCCTTTGACAAGGCTCTTAATGGCTCTTAAGCAAACTAAGCACTAATGGCTCTAAAGCAAACTAAGCAGTCATAGGATAAGAGGGAAGGTCCTTTCATAGATCAGGAACTGGTTAAAAAATAGGAAACAAAGAGTAGGAATAAATGGTCAGTTTTCACAGTGGAGAGAGGTAAATAGGGGAATCCCCCAAGGATCAGTACTGGTACCAGCACTGTTCCACATATTCAGAAATGATCTGGAAAAAGGGTAAACAGTGAGGTGGCAAAGTTTGCAGATAATACAAAATTACTCAAGGTAGTTAAGTCCAAAGCAGACAGCAAAGAGAGTTACCCTGTTACGTGAGATCCCTTTGCAACAAAATGGCAGATGGAGTTCAATGGTGATAAGTGTAAAGTAATATACATTGAAAAACACAATCCCAACTATACATACAAAATGATGGGGTCTAAATTAGCCGTTACCAATCAAGAAAGAGATCTTGGAGTCGTCGTAGATAGTTCTCTGAAAACATCTGCTCAGTGTGCAGTGGCAGTCAGAAAAGCTAACAATATTAGGAACCATCAGGAAAAGGATTGATAAGAAGACAGAAAATATCATAATACCACCATATAAATCCATGGAACATCCACATCTTGAATACTGCATGCAGTTCTGGTCACCCCAACTCAAAAAAGATATATTAGAAATGGAAAAGGTACAGAGAAGGGCAACAAAAATTATTCAGGGTATGGAACAGTTTCCACATAAAGAGAGATTAAAAAGACGGGGACTGGTCATCTCAGAAAAGAGACAACTAAGCAGGGGGGAGCGATATGATAGATGTCTAGAAAAACATGAATGGTGTGGAGAAAAAGTGTTATTTACCCCCTTTACATAATACAAGAATGAGGGTCACCAAATGAAATGAATAGACAGCAGGTTTAAAACAAACAAAAGGAAGTATTTCTTCACACAATGCAAAATCAACCTGTGGAACTCATTGCCAAGGGAATGTTGTTAAGGCCAAAAATATAATAAAAAATGTGTTAAGTTCATGGAGCATAGGTCCATCAATGGCTATTAGCCAAGATGGTCAGAGACGCAACCTCATGCTCTGGGTGTCCCTAAACTTCTGGCTGCCAGAAGCTGGGACTGGAGGACAGGGGCTGGATCACTCGATAAGCGCCCTGTACTGTTCACTTCCTCTGAAGCATTTGGTACCAGCTACTGTGAGAAGACAAGATCTTGGGCTAGATAGACCATTGGTTTGACCCTGTATGGCCGTTCTTATGTTATGGCCTGCTGTTAGGGCACAACGTCAGTGGTTGGTTAGGCTAGGTCCAAAATGTAACTGTCAGGCATTATAAAAACCTAACTGAAATTGTGTTTAACCTCCATTTTAAAATTCAGTTAAAACTAGCTATCACAGGTCAGGGCATCTGCACTTGTATTCCCCCTCTGCGCTCCAGCAAGGACACACGCTCAAGGCTTTAGGTTCTCCCTTACTTCTCTTGGGCAGAGACCCACATCTTTTTCCCTCCAGACAAGGGTATTTTCCAGGTTCCCTACTTACATCGTGAGTTCCCCAGCAAGTCAGACGGCCTAAACAGGCCTGCTTTGCTTTTCTCCTCAGAGGTTATAAACAGCAGAATTGCCCACAGTTTTAAATTCCCACACAGCCTTTTCTATGTAAACACATTTATTCTTAAAGCATTACAGAGAAAACCTATTAAAAATAATAAAAGAACCTACATACATGCTAATAAGCTTACTAGACATCAGCCTCCCATCTCCACAGGGGCTGTAGTCAGCATCAGCCCTTCCAACCTTTCCCTAAGGATTGGGGCCTGCCCTTTGGACAGAAATGCCTACCCATTTGTTGGATCAGAAAGCAGGCCCTGAAGCAGTTTAAATTCAAGCTATTCATCCAAAAGTCCTTTCTTGTCTATTGGTTCTTTAGAGAATCCACTCTGAACCAGTACATGCGAGCCTCTCCAGATGGTGGTAGCTCTCCAGAGGTGATACAACCTGAGTAAATTTGCCTCACCATCCCTCGCTAATCTTAGTTCCTGGAGGGCTGTGTTCCCCCTCTCCCTTGGAATTGAATAATTGATCATTGTGGGCCAGGGATCATAACTTAATTCAATGAAGTTTGTCCAGGATATTGTAGGAAATTGCCATGGCTCTCACACTATGTTCTTCATTACAGCTAATCATCTCTTTGCTGTGTTGGGATCCATGTTATTTTTACAGCATCCAGAAGCATGCTCATCAGTCACTTTTTACAGAGCAAATAAAGAGATGTGGCAAAATGTTCACAAGTGCCTAAGTGACTTAGGAGATTAAGTCAATGGGACTTAGGCGACTAACTCACTGAGGCACTTTTGAACATTGTACTCACCGTCCCTTTCCCAAAGGTCTTACAGTTGAAGGTTCCAGTTCAAGAAAGGACTTAAGCATGCATTTAAGTGCTGTCCTAAATAGTGATGCTTTCCTGAACCAGGGCCAAATCCTGCAATCAGACTCCTGCTACTATGTGGGACATTAGTATGGATCCAGATGCAGGCTCAGGGGCCAATTTGAGACGTGGTTCAATGAGCAAGGGGAACGGCATGGGGAGATGTGATGAGAATCATAGATTCATAGAATACCAGGGTTGGAAGGGACCTCAGGAGCTCATCTAATCTAACTCCCTGCTCAAAGCAGGACCACCCCAACTAAATCATCCCAGCCAGGGCTTTGTCAAGCCTGATCTTAAAAACCTCTAAGGAAGGCGATTCCACCACTTCCCTAGATAACACATTCACCACCCTGCTAGTGAAAAAGTTTTTCCTAATATCCAACCTAAACCTCCCCCACTGCAACTTGAGACCATTACTCCTTGTTCTGTCATCTGATACCACTGAGAATAGTCTAGATCCATCCTCTTTGGAACCCCCTTTCAGGTAGTTGAAAGCAGCTATCAAATCCCCCCTCATTCTTCTCTTCTGCAGACTAAATAATCCCAGTTCCTTCAGCCTCTCCTCATAAGTCACATGCTCCAGCCCCCTATTCATTTTTGTTGCCCTCCACTGGACTCTCTCCAATTTTTCCACATCCTTCTTGTAGTGTGGGGCTACACAAGACAAGACAATGGTTAATAATAAAGTGACCAGAAAACGGTCACCACTTGCAAGTGCACATCCAGATGGTTCTGTTAAATGATTTTTCTTTTATGGGAAGGGATGAATTAATTCATTTATCATCACCCAGTAGCACACCAGAGGTGAGCTTTGATGAGGAATTTGAACAAGGAGCATGTAGTGACTTGGCAAGAAGGGACCGGAACGATGTTCCAGGCATGAAGACAGCTTGGAATAAGGTGCTGAGATAGGAGGAGAAGGAAGCCAAATAACTATTCCCTTATAATGCTGTAAACCCAAACCCTGCAGCATTCTCCTAGAGAAGAGTGAAACCAATGATAACTGACCAGCACAACTGCTGAGTCTAAGGTGAATCAAGTGCAAAAAACTTAAAATAAAGAGTGGAGAGAATTTAATTTTTACAATTCTGTCTATTTCAGTAGCCAGAATGGGTTCTTTGCAACATGGGTAAGAACCGCGCTCTTTTAAAGACATGATTTTCATTTTAACAATGTCCCTTTAACTAACTTGTTGGAGTTTTGTGTCTTGGCTGCCATAGTAGACAAAAGAGTTGTAGTGGGTGTTGTTATATAATGTACTTGAAGTGTCACAAAGCATTTGGCTTCGTGGGATGATTCTCACAACTGGAGTGCTAACACTGATGGGTGAGATCTCCAGGGGAAGGATAGAAAAGAAGATAGAGATGAAGGGGTGCTGCTGCCTGTCAGAAGTGTCTACAATGCCACTGCAATAGAAACCAATGCTGAAAAATCTGGGTTAAGGGAAAAAGAAAAGAGGAAACCACAGTGAGGATCTGCTAAACCCATAAGAACTCAAGGAGAATTAAAATTCCCTGTACCAAGTACACTGAAACAACACGTTAATGCACTCATGGGGGGAGGTGGACTTCAGACAGCTATGGGGTGAGTTTCAACAAGGACAAATACAGAGTCCTGCACTTAGGACTGAAGAATCCCATGTACTGCTACAGGCTGGGGACCGACTGGCTAAGCGCCAGTTATGCAGAAAACAACCTGGGGATTAGAGTGAACGAGAAGTTGAATATGAGTCAACAGTGTGCCCTTGTTGCCAAGAAGGCCAACGGCATATTGGGCTGCATTAGTAGGAGCATTGCCAGCAGATTGAGGGAAGTGATTATTCCCCTCTGGCACTGGTGAAGCCACATCTGGGGTATTGCGTCCAGTTTTGTGCCCCCCACTACATAAAGGATGTGGACAAATTGGAGACAGTCTAGCAGAGGGCAATGAAAATGATTAGGGGGCTGGGGCATAGAACATATGAGGAGAGACTGAGGGAACTAGTCCTATTTAATCTGGAGAAGAGTGAGGGGGGATTTGATAGCAGCCTTGAACTACCTGAATGGGGGTTCCAAAGAGGATGCAGCTCGGCTGTTCTCACTGGTGACAGATGACAGAACAAGGAGCAATGGTCTCAAGTTGCAGTGGGGAAGGTCTAGGTTGGATATTAGGAAAAACTATTTCCCTAGGTGGCCGGTAAAGCACTGGAATGGGTTACCTAGGAGGGTGGTGGAATCTCCAGCTTTAGAGGTTTTTAAGGCCCGGCTTGGCAAAGCCTTGGCTGGGATGATTTACTTGGAGTTGGTTCTGCTTTGAGCAGGGGGTTGGACTAGATGACCTCCTGAGGTCTCCTCCAACCCTAATCTTCTATGATTCTATACAGCAACCAGACATCATAGACACATCTACACCCTGTATCTGCCAGCCAGAGCACCAAGCTGACTGCAGGGCAGGCTTCCCACTCTCCGCCTGGGAAAGGTGTGTTTCAGTTTCATTCCTTCCTTCTCAGCCCTTGTGGTGATTGCAAAACCTCAAACAAGTGTGGAGCAAAGGTGGGATCACCACAGTCTAAATGGGAATCAGAGACTGGCAAGACAGGACATGGGAAAATTGTCCAGCTGCAGGGAGGCAGAGGCCGACACGGGCCCCACCAAACCGAGGGTCAATCCTGCACACACCAACCCTTACTAACCCGGATTGGTTTGTCCTGGGAGCCAGGTGGGTAGTCACTTCAAAAACACCAGATTTCCTCAGTATGGGAAAAGGGTTCACCAGGACGAATGAGAGAGCGTGGAAAGGTTTAAACTCAGAGCCTGATGGGCTGCCTGCTGCAATAGCAACAGGCTTGGTTTTGTCTTGTGGCTGGTTACTGCTTTGTGTGCATGGATTTCTAAATAAACATCCCCACCAGGAGCTCTAGGAGAGACAGGAGAGGGAAGGAGCGGAAATTAATGAAATCAGGCCACTGTGGACCATTGAGTTTGAATGGCCATTCCCTTCATAGTCCTATGTGACAAAAGAAGCTAACAGAGTCACTCTTGCAATGGTGGAGAGGGGCTGATGGCTGCAACTCACAGGGTGGCCCTTAAAGGAGAGCCAGGGCCTGGACACCTCCCCATGGGGGAGATTTGTCTTGCAATACCCTCTTTAAACAGGACATGGAGGCACAAGGCCTGATTCTCCATCGCTCTGCACCACATGCAGCTATTTATTCCAGTGCAAGTGGGTGGGAAATTCTACCAAATCCAAATGGCAAAAAAAAAGGCACAGAGTAATGGAGAATTTGGTACCCAGGATAGATTCTTTGGGTTATCCATATGCTGGGCCACTTTGAACCAGGAAAGATGCAAGTACACTCTTTCTTTGTCACCTACCATAAAAAGTTACTGACAATAGTCGCTTAAAAATGACAGATTTTTTTAAAGAGGACATTGATTATAGATCTTGTATTTAAGAATCGGATTTTTAAAGGACACTAAGGGAGTTAGGCACCCACATCCCATTGGCATTCCATGGGAGTTGGGAGCATACAACCTTTAGGATCTTTTGAAAGTCACAGCCTAGAAGCACTTAGGGCTTGTCTTCATGCCAAAAAAGCCGGGAATAGGTAGGTTAATCCTCTTTGGAAATGAATTACACTGAAGTGGAATTGAAGTATCTATGGGGGAGATAGTGTGGAATAGCTGTTTCACCTTAAATTCACACCCTAGCTGTTTCACACTAACTTCCCCAGAAATTCCCTGTGTAGATGAGCCTTTATACAGGGCTAATAGTATCTTCCTACATGAATCCATTCTGGGCCCTACTGCTCCCCCTCTAAATGCAGACACCTGATCTCTTTGGGGGTGGTCTAATCTTTCTACATAGGAGGAATGCCTTAGATCATTCTATATTCCCCAATGGCAACTGCAGGGTACTGAACACCCTGGGGGTACATGTGATCCATGCATGTGCTCAGGAGTTCCCTTTCCCTAGAGTACTTGCTATTAGTCCTAAAGCGATTTCCCCTTTCTAGGGCCTGAGTCAACTCCCGCTGAAGGCAGAGAAAGGATTTCCATTGTCTCCAGTGCATGCTGGAGCAGACTTGTAGCTAGATAACTTTAACTCCTCGCCTAATCAAATCAATTGCAGACTTGTACAACTTCTGTTTCCAGTCATCCCTGCCCGTGTATACAGACGTCATCATCAAAATATATAAAAAGCCCATAAATCCAGATTCTGTATTAAAGGGACTAATCAGACCAGAGACCAAGGCCAGGGGAAGGAAAACAAGATTTTTCTAAATTATCTTGCCATTTTTATTGACAGTCTTTTTTTCCCCTTTACTGACAGTCTGTAAATTTACTGACAGCTGGAGTCGCCTGCAGGGGATCGGGTGGATTAAAGAAGGCAGCTGGCTGTGCTTTTTGCTTCTGTTGAAACTATTTTCCCCATTCATTCTCACCCTAACCCCAGTATCTTTGCAAGAGGTATCACCTGGCACTATTGCCTGATCCAAAGCCCATTGAAGCTTTCCATTGACATCAAATCGCTCTGGATCAGGACCTGTATCCTGAAGCAACCTTTGTCTATCATTTAACATTTCCTTTCCTTATTCACATCATGGCTGGCTCTTTTAGCAACATTTCCTTTAGCCAGGGAGGCAGCAGGCACGAAGAACAGTGCTTAAGTTTTCAAAGGCTGCCATTAAGCTGCTTTTGGGACTGTCCAGGACTGTGTGTTGAGAAGTCTTGTCTGTGTTAGGGAAAATTACAAAAGAAGCTACCCACCATTGCAGCTGTCAGTTCTGCTGAACTGGTGTCAGCACCGTGGGCAGCTCTCGGTAGCTAAATCTCTTGCTCCCAGTTTCTTTCTTATCCAACTTTTTTTAAAAAAAACACAGAAACATAAAAATGGCAGAAGCTACAGAAGTCTTGACTACACTACGGCCTGTGTTATACCAGAGTCTCCTCCCAACAGCCCAAAGAACTGCCACTCTGTAATATAGGCCAGACCATCTTGGGAGGGGGCACGTTTCAGCATACAGACAACCATTGAGGCACATGCAGTGGAGGAGAAGGAAAAGGGAAAAGTTTGACATTCCTGATGCACATCAAGAATGAACTACTGGCCAGGGGGATCCTCATTCATTTCTAACACTAATTCTACACTAGAGTCAGTGGGAGGACAGAGGAAAGCTCTGGGGTTCAAGCCTTCTGCACTGGTCTCTCCTTTGCAGGGATCAGCAGTAAGAGTTTAGTCATGCTAATTTCTCCAGATTTGAGGTGGAGGAGTAGGGGAAGGTGGAAAGGGGACAGTCCAGTGGCTAGGACACTAGCCTAGAACTTGGGAGACCTGGATCAAGTTCTGCTCCGCCACAGACATCCTCTGTGACCTTGTACAAGTCCCTTAGCCTCTCTGTGCTTCCATTCACCTCATGGGGTGTTGCACAAATAAATACATCGGTGATTGCGAGGTGCTCAGATGCTACTGCCATGGGGGCCAGATAAGTACCTAAGACACACAGATCCCCAATGTATCCCAGAGCATTTACGGAAAATGGTAATTTGTTTAAATTATATTAAATTAAGTTAAACAACAAGGAGCAAATAGTTGTATAGAGGCCTCCTCTCTAAAGCTATTATAACCATGTCCTAGTTTATGTTGGAGTTTAGTACCAGACATTCATTTGCCTTTTAAAAATAAACACACCATGAGCACATGGAAGTTTCTAGTAAGTTTTGTGGGTGGTGCTGGAGAGTGCGTGTGGGGGGAGGAGCGGATGTTTCTGGCTGAGGAATGTGTGTACATCTGGCTGGGGCCTGTGTGCGCTAATTACTAGATTCATAGCATGGTCCTTTACAGCACATCAGTATTTTCCCAACTCCATGAACAGCCTAGACTTCTGGCATAATCTCTTGAAAACAGCAGAGGGAAATGGATTGTTATCCAGCCGAGGTAAGATGAATGGGTTACGTATCCCAGCCAGCGACTACCTGCTTAGCATATATATGAAAAAAAGCCAGCTGAATGGAAAATGGCCTGCTGCCCTCTGCCCATCTCCGCTGTGCAGTAGGGCTCCTGTGCTGAGATTGCTGCTCTCTGTGAGGAGTCCAAAACAAAGCCCCACAGCAACACCTTTGTCTCGGTGGCGCTGCGGATCTTTGGACGGCACCGGTCACTCTAGCATCGCTTGGAGTGTAGAGAACAATAGACTAGCTGTTCTGAGGCAGAAGGAAATAATTGCATTGGTGGTTCTGTGACATCATAAACAGTTTTTTATGATACCACCAGAGCACTTGAGATTCAATTAATGCCACATGTCTCATTCTGGCTCATTTGTTGTTTCTTCATGCAGTGTGCAGGCTAGAGAATGTTTATTTTAATTAATGCAATAACTATGCTAGCAATGATTGAATGCTGGGTCCAATTCTACTCTCATTCAGATTGGTGTAGACCCAGATTAATTCCCTGACTGCAGGGGAGCTATCCCTGCATAGAAGACAGAAGAATCTGGCCCACTTATTGTAAGATAGAAGGTTTAAGGATTTTAGTTACTTTCAAAGATGGACAAAACTGTAACAATACTCTACATTTGTAGAGGATCCCAAAGCACTTAACAAATGATTCATAAATCACTGCACCTACCTCTGGGGTGGGAGACAGCCGCTGTTGGGCTGCAAACAGTTTAAGACAGAAAATGGAGAAGACAGTTCCAGACAGCAATGCAGCAAGAACTCAAGAAGGCAGAATGCAGATACTCAAGTTGACATTCGATCAAGACACTGGGACCAGGGTTAGTGCTCCCAATTCTTGCATAAAGTGCCATTCAGTCTCAAGTGGGCAAAGCCTCCAGTTCCCACCTGCTCTTTAAGTGTGCGAGAAGTGACAAGTGAGATGTCTTCTGGTCTGGCTGAAGTGATGTGTGCTTATGTAACTGACAGGCCTGAACTCTGTTCAGGAGAAATCTCAATTATTCGAGCTAGTGTCTGAGAAAGGAGCCTCTCAGCCAGACAGACTTGTGAAAGGAGCAATAGCATGGAATAAGGTTCCTGAAGTAACTGCCTCTCTCCAGGACCCATGGCAGGTGCATTCAGCCATCAGACTAGGGCCAATTTTCTGTAACAAATATTTTCTGACGAGCCACTTAGGACAAAAATATAATGGTTTCAATGGAGCAGTCTATCTAAAATGGCAGCATTTACCTCAGGATTTGAGCCACACTGTTCATCACTCAAAGCTCAGTCCACTGCCCAGGCATCTCCCATCAGCAGTGGTGCCACCCTGGTTGCCCAAGTCAACTCCTCTCAGCTGGCAGCAGTGGTCATGCTCTCAAAGTTTGGAGGAAGGCCTCAGGGTCATCTGGGTCCAGCTTCACCAACCTAGTAGCTGGCCTGAGCTACCCTCCCCAGGATCAGCAGTAACCGCTCCTGTTGTTGAGCGCCAAACTGCCTCCTGCTTCTGTTGGCTCTCCAGGAGTGGCAGGAAAGTTGCCTGGGTCTACTTCTGTTGCTGCTGTGCCACCGCCATCAGGTGTAGCATGTCCTTCGCTTTTTCCATTTGTACAAAACACCCCACAGCGTGGCCCACCAGACAATCCCTACCTGTTATCACTTTGGCCCCTGCTGCCTCAGTTTCTCCTCAGCTGTAGGGGACAATCACTTGTACATTCTCCACCACTTGGAGGCCTGCTGGCCTCTCCCTCTGCAGCCCAGGAAGGTCTAACACTACAGGCAAGTCTCTTTCGGGCCCTTCCCTCAGGACCTGGGTTATTAATTCAAATAAACACAAAACAAGGCTATTCCCCAACCCACATAGCCTGCAGGGGTCAGAGGCCTTTGACTCCACACCCAGGCTAGTCCCAGGAGCCAACCCTCCTCTTGCAGCTCTCCTCCAACTGAGCAATCCCTGCCCTTTATTGGTATCACCTGACATCTTCCCAGCTGGGTCTGAGGATGGGCCTAGGCCCAAACACCCTGATAGTGTCCAGCTGTAAAAATCACTGTCCTTTTTGGCTCCTAACAAGCTGCTGCTGTGGTATCTGCTAGCCTGCAGGCATTCACAGGCAGCAGAAGGTACAGCGGGCTGAATGGTCTGGTGCCTGTGTTTGTAACACATGGAAACAATACAATTGTGCGGCACTGTATGCCAAATGCTGCCTGGCAGTGCAACAAGACCTTGAGCAAACACTGCATGCTGCTACCTGCACCAACAGGGGCACTAGGACCTAATGGGTTGGATAAGCTGCTAAGCCTGCTATAATGCCACCCCACTGCTGGCCGCACCTGCACTGCACCAGTGGAGATGACTCCACTGGTGGCCATTACTATGGCCCAGGGCACATCCCTGAGGACAGGGCTTAGAGTTTACCTGGAGCCCCTCTTACCTATGAGATCAGAGCAGCGCTAAGACAGTTGGGAGAATAGCCATGGTGGAAAATCTGCACTTAGGTTACAAGTGGCATGTACACTTGGACTGGAAGAGGCCTCCTGGGTCATCAAGTCCATCAAGTCCTGCTTCGGCAGGACACCCAGTCATATAATCCTGTTAATAAATTTATCAAGCTTCATCTTAAAACGAGTCAGGTTGTTTACCCTCGCTCCTGCTATCCGGAGGCTGTGCCCGAGCCTCCCTCCTCGATGATTAGAAACCTGCTTCACATTCCCAACCTATTATTCCTGGCCAGTTTATCCCTATTTGTTCTTCTGCCAACATCGTGCTTCAGCTTCAATAGCTCTTCTCCCTCCCTGAGGTGTTACCCGAGTGAGAGGCTGCACTTTGCTGTGCCTTGTCTCCTCTCATAAGCTAGGCTGTTAGGATGGGCAGGGGAACACAGAGCCTTTTCCCGCACCTGTTGGAATTAGTCGTTCTCAAACATAGGTGACTAGAATTGCCCACAGAAATATAACATTGCAGAAGAGTGACTCTTCAGCCAGCGTGCCCCTTTGTGGCTGGGCATGGTGGAGCAGGCTGTCCTCCTCTGGCTCCCCGCTGCCAAGAGCAGCTCCCACTCTGCGTTGGGCTGCTGCTTCTCCTGATTCAGGCCTCCAGCCAGGTCGTGTTCTTCTAGCGTAAAAAAGAGTCTCACAAAACAATAGTACAATGACCTTACACCAGCTCTTACTCTGGACTCAGCAGTTCATACACCCTTTATATCAGAGGCTTTCACACCGCCTTCCTTGGTGGGTGTTAAGGGAACCCAGGCCCTCTTTCTACTCCGGGAGCCACCCAGGGACCCTATAACAAGCAGCTAAAGTCTGATCCCTCATACTCCTTGCTTGCTATTCTCCTGGGGTATTCTGTACCTAGGCCTGTCTCTAGGGCCTCTTCACCAGGGATCACTGCCCCCCTCACCCCACAGCCTCTTCACCCCTTCCCTGGCTCTACATCGTTGGTCCTGCTCTGGCACAGAGCACCACCTCCCAGAGGCCTGGCTCCTTGTCTGCCTCCCACAGGTTTGCGCTCTCCTGAAATCCTGCCCTTCTTGTGTCTAGCCCCTTTACCAAGGCTCACAACAGGAACTCGCTGCACTCCTGTCCTTTCCCAGTGTCTCTCCTGGCCCTTTGCCGGAGCTCCCTTCTCAGGAGAGGATTAGGGTTGCCTGGCATCTGGTTTTCGAGCGGATCGAAAAGGGTTCCTGATGGCCCTGGTCAGCACAGCTGACTGGGCCATTAAAAGTCAGGTTGGCGTGCAGCGGTGCTAAGGCAGGCTCCCTACCTGCCCTGGCTCTATGCAGCTCCTGGCAGGGTCCGGCATGTCCCCCCAGCCTCTAGGCACGCTCTCTACTTGCCCGTCCGCATGCTACCATGGCCAATAGGAGCTGCGGGGGCTGAGCCTGCAGGCAGCGCGCACCACACAGACATGTCAGCTGCTTCTGGGAGCTGCATGGAGCCAGGGCAGGCAGGGAGCCCTGCTGTGTCACTGACCAGGAGCCACCTGTGGTAAGTGCTGCCCAGCCAGAGCGTGCACCCCAAATCCCCTGCCCCAGGTCAGAACCCCCTCCCAGACCCCGCACCACCATCCACACCCCAACTCCCTCCCGCACTCTAAATCCCTCATCCCCAGCCCCACCCCAGAGCCTGCACCCCCAACCGGAGCCCTCACCCACTGCTGCACCCTAGTCCCCTGCCCAGTGAAAGTGAGCGAGGGTGGGGGAAAGCAAGCGACAGAGAGAGGGGGGATGGAGTGAGTGGGGGCTGGGCCTCGGAGAAGGGGCGGGGCAGGGCAAAGGTGTTCAGTTTTGTGCGATTAGAAAGTTGGCAGCCCTAGAGAGGCTCTTGAGGCATACTCTCCCCTGGGCCTTCTATTTCCCTTCTACTGCCCTGACGTCCTTCCTTTATTAGTCCCCTGCTCCTCCCTAACTCAGACACCCAATCCTGAATTGGGCCTGGCCCACCCTCCAAAGGTAACCAGCTGCACTAACTGCCTTTGGGCTCCAGTTAACTCTCTATCTGCCAGTCTGAGGTACGCACCCCATCACAAGCACTATCCTGGCTGCTCAGTGACAGCTGGCCCAAATAAGGCAAGTTGTCCATTACAGCCTCAGATTGCAGGACATATGTATGTATGGGCCTTTGCCTCACTTGTTTGCCATGGTGATGTGACTTCAGAGGGAGCGTGTGCAGTAAATTACAGCCTGATCACACCTCTTCTCTTTCAGACCACACTCCCTTTCTGTTGTCTCTGTGCATCACTTGCGTGCTGCATTCCATATAGTGCCAGGCACACAGAAAGGATTACAAAGTTCGGTGCTCTCCAGGCTACCTTTTGCTAGCAATGATGCCTGTGACCTTTTTTCTCCACTGCCTGGTGAGCCTGAGATGGAACGAACAGACCACTTTCCAACAAATCCACTAGCAACCCTAGCCTACAGGAGGGCAAACACAGCCTTTCCATTGTGTACTGGCACGTAGCACACTATGGTTAAGCCAAAAGAGGGTGGCATCAGACCTAGTGCACTGTCAGTCCCAAGACTGGCCCAATGTTCCTCCATGGAGATTTGTCATTTTGCAGAATCTAAAGCAATTTTAATCAGAATTTGATGATTCTGGCTAGAAATGCCGGCTTTGAGGAACATGGTATCATCCCGTTTTCCACACTCAGAAACAAGACCTCTTTCTCTTGTTGTGGGGCAGTCAAGGGACATTATGTGATATGGAGCCAGGTTTTCAAAAGAGCTTAGGTCAGATTGTCAAGTGCTCCGCATCCACAGTAGGGGCAGATTTTCAAAAGGGCTCTGCACCTGGCATCTCCCACTGTGACACTTCTGGGGTGTAAGCTGGAGCTGAGACCTTTCCACAATGCCCCAGCATTTTTCTCCTTAAAACCCATCTATGCCGGGAGCCCTACACATCATCAGCCTGACAGCAGCCAGGCAGCCAGTGTGTTGTGACTGCTGCTTATTCCGCTGGTTGTAACTGTCTCACTGTGTCTTTGTACCCAACACCTATTTGTCATCTCAGGGCAGGTCTACACTACCACTTAAATCGATGTGACTGATGTCCCTCAGGAGTGTGAAAAAGCCACCCCCTGAGCGACGCAAGTTACAGCGACCTAAGCACTATCCACACTGGCGCTATGTCAGTGGGAAACACTCACCTGCCAACACAGCTTCCGCCTCTCACAGAGGTGGAGTAATTACACCGATGGGAGAAAGCTCTCCTGTTGGCACAGAGGATCTTCACCAGATGTGCTCCAGCGGCGCAGCTGTGCCAATTAGTCTTCTAGTGCAGACTAGTCCTAAAACTTCAATTGTAAGGTCTTTTGAGCAGGGACCTTTGTTAGCTGTTTGACCGATGCCTAGCATCATGGGGCTGAGTTCTCCAGACATGTCTGCAACACAAATATTAATAAAATAATACCAAAATTCTGGCCCCTAGACACCTCTATGGCCATTGACCTCAGCATCCCTGGCTTCTAATTCTATGCAAAATCCAGGCAGGCAGTATGATGTAGGAGACTGAGAACAAGGCTGGAGTTCTAACTCCAGATTCGCCACTGACCTGTGGTGTAACTTTGGGCAAGTCATTTAAATTGTCTTGGCCAAATTCTACTATGTGGCTTAATCTATGGATTGGATCTTAATTATATTGATTACTTAAAAATTCCCAATTATCACTTTGAGGTTTGACAGAGTCTTGTCCTATATCAGGCCCGGTACTATTAAAATTACTGTTTGACTGAGAACCACAATGTGCATGGCTGCAGCATTCACACTCTAAGAACTTTTCTGTATTTGTAATAGTTTTATTCATATATTTAGCAAAGTCACAAACACTCTAACCCAGCAAGGTAGAGAGAGATAATTCAGAATGTACATCTATGTGATGGGGTGTTCACCCCACACCGGCAAGGAAAGGGTTAAAAGCAGCCTACGGAGGTTGCACAGGGGGTAGCCAATCAGAGAGAGGCTTCATGGAGCAACCAGTCAGGGCCCAGTGGACTCACATAAAAGGGATCTGCAAGGCAAAGAAGGGTCAATGGCTGCTGGGTGCTCAGGGAGTGAGGACTGAGTCCCTGAAAAGCTGAGAGAATAGGAGTACCTTGTCAGGGCAGCTGCCACCAGGGAACGGGGAGCAGGAGGGAGCTCCGGGCTGGCTGCTGGACTTGGAGGCTCAAGGACCTGAGAAGGTGGTACTGGGTCCACAGGGAAGTGGCCCAAGGAACTTAAGCAGCAGCAAAGGCAGTCAGAGTTGCAGCAAGAGACTGTTATCCACAGGGTCTCTGGGCTAGGACCTGCAGTAGTGGGCAGGCCCGGGTCCCCTCCACTCATCACTGGGGAAGTGGCTAGACTATAGATCTGAGATACTCCCACCAGAAGGGGGAAAACACGGCCCAAGGGCTGAGTGATGAAGAGAACACTGCAGGATTTGGACTTAGGCAGGTCTGCAGGTGGAGACGATGATGGGAGAGGCACCACCAGGAGAGGTTGCACCAGCTGAGAGAGCTAATCCCCATAATGGCCAGCCAGAGACACCACCCTGGTGACGGAACTCCATGACAATCTGAACATCCACATACTCACACCATCCCCTGCAGAACAACCTAGCAGGTTGTTATCTTCCTCATCACCACCAGTTGTCATCATCCTGGTGCCTCCCAAGGGTGACACCTCTCTTTCCTCCAATACACAGGCTGGGATACAACCAGGAGCAGCGCCAGGGTTTTTGGCGCCCTAGGCAGGGGTCCTTCCGCACTCCCGGTCTTCAGGGTACTTCAGCAGCAAGTCCAGGATCGAGTGAAGGACCCGCCGCAGAATTGCCGCCGAAGACCCGGAGCGCGGAAGGACCCGCCGCCGCCGAATTGCCGCTGAGAGCAGCAAAATGCTGCCCCCCCAAATCCTGGCACCCTAGGCGACCGCCTAGGTCGCCTAAATGGAAGCGCCGGCCCTGGATACAACTCTTATGATATGTTTTGCTGATGTCATTATGCCTAATGCATATTCAGTAGGGATTTCCCCCCCTTTCCTTATTTGTATTTCCTCCCTGTACTAATGTTTGGGTGCCCTTTTCCTATAAGTTAGAATATTAATTATCTCAACTTATTATCATATGTATCAATTCGTTGCCATGGCAGTCTTGTGGGCAGACATCTGCAGATGTTCGTATCCTAAAATATCCAAAAGCTAGTCTTAGTTCACATTCCTGTGGCTGCCTGGTGTCATTATGTACAAACCCAACCCCCCACCGCACCCCACCAAAAAAAACATCCTATTCCTAGTTCCCCAAGACTCAGGGGTGACTGTTGGGCCATTTATCTGTGCCAAAGTTCAAAGGCCTTGAGCCTTATGCTAACTGGTGAAACCAACGTTTTACAGGATACCGGCCTGTAGGTTACTTGTGATACTGCTAAGTAAAATAAATGACAAACCTAGCTCTATAGGCTACAGCTATAAGTTCCATCAGTTGGGATGTAAATCCCAAGAAACTCATCATGTCCACGGAGCCAAGTGCAGTTTAATTGTGTAACTAAGGCTGCCAACTTTGTAATGTATAAAAATTGGACACTCCAGCTGGAGTGCCGGAAGCTCTGATGCCCTGTCCTCTCCCTCAGGCCACATCCCTGTCCTGCCTCTTCCTGTAAGGCCTCACCTCTGCCTCACCCTTCCTCCTGAGGCCCCACCCCCCCTGTTCACTCCTCTTCCCCTCTCTCCCTCTCTGGTCAGGAGGGACTCGCATGCAGAGCCGGGGCTGGGAGCTGCAGCTGCCAGATGCAGGAAGGAGGTGGCCCCGGCTAAGTAGGGGCTGGCATGGGTGATGACTCGGTGCCTCCCCGCCTCCTCCACCTGCGGTAACTGGACTTTGGGTGTCCAGTCACTAGATCTGACTGGAGACCATCATGTCCCCTTTTTGACCAGAATTTCTGGTTGAAAACTGGACAGCTGGCCACCCTATGTGTAACAGAGCAGAATGTGTCCATCTGGGTGTCAGTTCCCCCATCTGGAAAATAAGGCCACGTCCAAGGTTGCAGGTGCAGCCCACTTTAGCCAAACTGTCTCTCCTTCATTCAACTTACATTAAGCCAGTCCATCAACTTAACATAAAATGAATCAATCAATCCTTAAGCTCCAAGCATTGCAGTCTTCCTACCATTCCCTGGAGGCAGGCTGGCAGGGGACTGTTGCTCCTCTGTAGCCTCAGGCTCTTCTGCCTCCTCTTCTCTTTTAGGAACCTAATTCTGCTGACCTGCTGTAGCTGGAGCAGACTATGCAGAACTACAATGGCTCGGCTCATTCACTTCAGCAGGGACCCATACAGTGGTAGTGTTCTTCTTTCTCAAACACCCTGTAGAGTCTCACAATGTCCCCCACTCCATCCCCGCTCTTCCACTTACATATGAGAGCACAGAGAGATGAGGAGATGCCAACAATACACTGACTCTGAGCCATGTATCCCATTACAAAGAGCATCTCAAGGACATTGCAGTGCCTAGGTACCGATAATTTGTGGCTGGAAGCGTCTTTGATGAAGGGATTCATTGTTCATGAAACACGGCGACCGCACTTAGAGTATACAGACCTTCACTGAAACTCCCAGGCCAGTTTTCATTTCCATTGCTCTCCCTTGACTCCTTCTGCCAGGGAATGGTCTTTAAACTGCGCAGGAAATTAAAGCCCCGATTCCTGACCTGATCCAATCAGATGGTACTGATGATATGGATCCCATACAATCAGTATCTATAAGAATAGACAGGATGGAAGGGGAAATCTTTACCCCATACTTGACAAAAAAGTCTTCTGATAAAGCTTAGTTCATCATCCTTCATACTCCTCTGTCCCTGCTCACCATCTCTACTGTACACCCTTCTGTGTCTCTCAGACTACCCCTGTAGCACGCTCTCCTACCTCTACCCAGACATGTATTTCTCTTTTTCTACAGATTGCTGTCCATCTCTTTTTCTCTCCTACCCTCCTTTTCCCTGTATTTCTGTAGATCTCTCCTTTCCACTGGAGAAGTGAGAAATGTTTAGAAGGAAATGGAAAAATGCTCTCAATCTGAGTTTTTTCCATTCTTCATTAGGAATGCAAGTATCATCCTGTTTTCATGACAGAGTTGCCAAATGTTGCAAATATTTGTGCTCAGAAATGGCCCTGTTTTCCCATTTACCAGCAAAAGGTAAAAATAGACATTTTCAGAGGTTCTCAGTGTGGAAATATCCATTTTGCAGAACTTTGTGGAACAGCCCAAATTTAAAGAATAAAAATCCCTGAAATGGCAAAAATGTTTGCATGAAATTTCACAATTAAAAATTATTCTACTTCTGCAGATCCCAATACCCACCTCTTTGGATCTTCTCTCTCTGTTTAAGATGGTCAGGTTCAGGCACTCAGGAGAGAAAAGGCATTAACTTTATTAATCTGGGACCTCACCGGCCCTCCAAACAGATCCTACCAAAGATGTATCACTCACATTCCGGCAGCCCACAGAGAGATGCGCTGTTCCCCCTCCTGGTGAGATCCTTATTTATTGCACCACAAATGAACCATGAAAGCATCTTTAATATGTTTCCACCTACTGAGCAACGACTGTACCTATTAATTTTCTGTCTAGCTAACCTTGTACCTGCCTAGCTGTTGTCTGTCTGTATCAGTACTGTATCTGCCTAGCTAATGATTCGCCATCCTGCCAGTGTATCCAGAGATTTGTCAGCGTTACTGCCATTTAACATGAGTTGTTGGGGGAGGGGGAGTGAGAGAGACTAATATAATGGAGAAAAACACCTTATTCTGTTATGCATCATTTCCTTGGCTGCTAACATGTTCCTGGACAAAAGGGCACTATACAAAGACTTGTATTGACATTTCTGACAGACAATCTAGGAATTAACCATTGGGGAGGGGCAGAGTCATTTCATGATCAGTCCGCGTTTGTTGTCTCACATCTGGTTTGTTTAATTTGTCTCGATTAAGGGGTTTTGTCTAGACAGCTGCCTTACAGTCCAGGGTTGGACTGCATGCATCAGAAGCGAATGCAAGTCAGAAGAAAAGCACGCAAACAACATGAGACGGTGGACAGCAGACTCTCACGCACGTTACAGCTGACATGAGAACAAGCATGGTGGGAAGAAGGTCAGCTAGCTTGTGAAGAACAGTACCAAGGAATGTCTGAGAAACGCCCATCGAAATCCAACAGGCCACAGAAACGGTCTCGCATCAGATAAGCAAATCAACCATCCAGCCCCTATCGCCACAAATGGAAAGGCCTTTGCCCCAGAAAGCTGTGAAAGGAACCAACCTGTGTAAAGAAACAACAACCAGTACGAAGCCAAATCCTGAGCCCCTCGCTCACGGGCACACAGCGAGTACAGGACGGGTACATCATGCTGGATTGGAGAGGCACAGTAGCTGGGCAGCTAGGTGCTAACCTGCAATGCTGGAACTGTGGGTTCAATTCCTGAGTGCTGCCACAGGCTCTCTCTGCATCCTTGGGAAATCTTTTAACTTCTCTGTGCCTCCAACTGGTCTATTTACACTGCAAGATCTCTGCAACAGTCACCATCTTTTCCCATGGGTATGTACAGTGCCTCGCACAATGGAGCTCTGAGCTCAGCTGAGCCTGCCACTGAGTTCAAAACAATGCCCCTTGGAACTGATCCAGCGATTTCCCACATCAGCTTTTCCTGGGAAAGCTGTTCAAGTCCAGGCAAGACTCTCCTCTGTAGCTCAGCCTGATCTGACCAGCAGAGCATGTCCCCCCTGCCTCAAACAGCTTCACCTGCTCCAGAGTTCTCAGGAACTCTGCAGTGGGTGCAGGAAGCAGGGCAGAACACAGTGCAGCTCTCCGCTCATCCGGCTGGCCCAACAGTAATGCAGCCTTCTTGTCAGGATGCTGGAGCAAAGGGGACATGCAGGAAAGGGGTATGTGTAGCACCAAGAGACTGATTTCACAGAGTCCTTCTTCTGGAATCTCACCAAGACTCGATATAAAGCAGAGCTCAGGCCATTTCTCTGAAAGCGTAGGGCAATTCGCTGCAGGAGATAGGAGAGCTCACATGGCTGAATTTCTCCATGCAGCTGCCAAAGGGGGGAGCTCACCTCCGCCCTTTATCACAGATTTCTCATTGGCTGGGCGAAGCAGGGTCTAATGTGCGACTCGAGGCTGTGACGCAACAAGTGGTCTGAGGATCTCAAAGCACTTTGTGAATAGTAAGAGGCAGAGGCAGCAGATAGGGATGTATGTGGGACTCAGGAAACCTAGGGTCCACTCCCAGCTCTGCCACTGCTCTGCTGCATGGCCTTGGGCAGGTCGCTGCCCCCCTTTGTGCCTCTGTTTCCCCTCCCATACTTTACCCATCTTAGCTATTACGATTGGAAGCCCTGCAGGGCTTTGTCAATCTGGGCCTTAAAATCCTCTAAGGATGGAGATTCCACCACCTCCCTAGGTAGCCCATTCCAGTGCTTCACCACCCTCCTAGTGAAATAGTTTTTCCTAATATCCAACCTAGACCTCCCCCACTGCAACTTGAGTCCATTGCTCCTTTTTCTGTCATCTGCCACCACTGAGAACAGCCGAGCTCCGTCTCTTTGGAACCCCCCTTCACGTAGTTGAAGGCAGCTGTCAAATCCCCCGACTCTTCTCTTCTGCAGACTAAATAAGCCCAGTTCCCTCAGCTTCTCCTCATAAGTCACGTGCCCCAGCCCCCTAATCATTTTCGTTGCCCTCCACTGGACTCTTACCAATTTTCCACATCCATTCTGTAGTGGGGGGGGGGGCAAAACTGGATGCAATACTCCTGATGTGGCCTCACCAGTGCTGAATAGAGGGGAGTAATCACTTCCCTCGATCTGTCGTCCTAGAGGGTGGGGCAGCGTTTCAAGGGGGCGTGATATCACAGCAGTTTGTTAGCCTTAATTGGCCCTGGAGAGCAGGGCTCAGGTCTGATCATAGGCCACAAATGATCAGAGTTTGAGACAGTGAAGCTATTCTGTAGAAAGCATATGTCTGTGTCTGGTATAGCATGCCCCAGCCACTGTGTATGAAAATAGCTGCTCAGGAGAGAGCTATCCTGTTCCACAGAGCTGTGCCTTGCCTCTTACCCCAGGCCCTTCGCTGATGAAGATGAAGCAATTGTTTCATTCTTCTCTGGGACATGTTACCAAGCCCCTAGGGAGGGATCCTGATGACTCCCAGCTGCCTGATGAGGCCCATCTAGTGCCAGCAGAGAGGGGGCATGTCAGGCTTTGTACTGAGCAGCTTTTAGTATTTACCATCTGCAGGAAGGGTTTGGCAGCAGAAGCCAAGGTAGCTTTATGCTTCATCCACACTTGTCAGTCTCCCTCTGTTGAATGGCCCTAAGGCATTTCACAAGAGGCAAACCGGCATTTACTCCATTTCCAACCTGTCTTCATCCTCCAGTCTGCATTTAGCAGAGGAAGGGGAGCTGGACTCCCTGACTCACGTTCCCCCTCGAGTGGGGGACGATGTAGGCCCAAGTATCCCCATGGATTGCTCTGCAGTTAAGGGAACAATGCCCCACAAAACAGCTGGCTCCCTCAGACACAGGCTAGGGCAGATCTGCAGGAAGGGGGCGCTCTCCATGGAAGGATGGAGAGGCCACAGCTCAGCCTATGGCCCATCAGGCCAACGAAAGCAGAGATTTGACATAAGGAGAAGCAGCAACTTCCCTCACATACTGGGGCAGGGAGTTCTGGAAAGAAGTCGCCGCTTTGCAGGCTCAAAGTCACAGGGCTCATCCTCGGACTTTCTGCTCCTCACTTCAGCTCTGAAACATGTCAAGGGTCCTGTGCTCTTCTGGCCCAGGATTTGGGTGGAGAGACCTGGAAATGTTGCCCTTGCAGAGTCCAAGCCAGGTTTTACATAGTGCCCTGTGCATGCTCAGGCAGGAGTGCTGGGGAGAGGCAGGGCCGGTGCAATCGTTTAGGCGGACTAGGCGGTTGCCTAGGGCGCCAAGATTTGGGGGCGCCATAAAGCAGCGCCCCCAATTTTTTTTCTAAGTGGTTGAGCAGCCACTGCTGCTGGGATGGAGAGGGAGTCTGAGCTGCCGGCAGCAGCGGCGGCAGGCAGCCCAATGTGTCCCCTGGGTCAGCGCGCCGCCCCCGGCAGCAGGCAGCCCAGCGGTTCCCCTGGGTCAGTGCGCCGCTGCGGCAGCCGGCAGCCCAGTGGTTCCCCTGGGTCAGCGCGCTGCTGCTGGCAGCCTAGGGTGTCCCCTGGGTCAGCGTGCTGCCGCCGGCAGCCCAGGCCTTCTCCTGGGTCAGCACGCCGCTGGCAGCTAGCAGCCCTGGGGTTCCACTGTTCAGTCGTGCTTGGAGAGGACGCGGAGCAGAGGTGAGCTGGGGTGGGGAGGTACTGCAGGGCTCCTCGGGCCAGCGGGTGGGGAGCTGCCGCGGGGTGCGGGGCACACTTCGGGGGAGGGGCAGGGAGCTGCTGCAGGGCTGGGGGGGCACAAGGTGGAAGTTTCGCCTAGCGCGCAAAACTTCCTTGCACCGGCCCTGGGGAGAGGGCTGTGCTGGGTCAGACCTCCAGCCCGGTTGGCCTCCTTCAATAAACCTTATAGTTTTATCATCTTAATATCAGGGTTTAGTGCATTAACTATGGGCTCCCGCTCACCCCAGACACACAGTACATGCCAGAGGGGAGAACAGCCCCAAGATGCAAGGAGCAATGCAATGCACCTGGGTCCCTATGCCACTCAGCTGGTCCGTCCAGTCAGAGTCTGGCCTTTCCATGACGAGTGCCCCTAGGAATTGCTCCTTTCTGCGAATATAGGGTTGGAACAGTGTAAGAAGCAGCACTGTTCTGATCCACAGGTGCCAACAGGAAATGAGAATCATGGAGGCCGAGAGAAATCACCTGAAAAACCGTGAATAGCATTGATGCTAATCCTGTCTTCTCAGCCAAGCTCCCAAATGCATCTGGACGTCTCAGAGCCTACAGCCGCGGGGGCTTGGCTAATCTGGGAAACCCTCGGTGCGGGTCAAGCCGTCACTGTTTGTGCTGCGCACGTACTTTCATTAGAATTGTCTCTCTGGTCTGGTGTGCAAGCTGAGTGATCAAGCAGGGCCTCTGCTTCTGGTGTTCCTTATGCAATAGTGTGTGTGTCACACACACACACACACTTCCCTTCCCCCAGGGGATGGAGAACAGGTGCTGCGACCAACGTACTGGTACTCAGAAGACAGCATAGAGACTTTATACCCCAACAGATCTTACATATGATGCAATGTAGCCCAGGCTATGTAGAATGGGAGCACTGTGCCCCTGGTGTTTGGTCCACATGACAGCTCCCCCCATCCCCCAATGGAATTTGGACATCCACTTCCAATTCCATAGCATTCGCCGTCTGGAGGGAAGTGGGACTGCTCAGGAGAATGAGATTTGGAGACTTTTGCCCTCTTGGTTCAAATGCAGCCAAACTTTGCAGTGGCCCAAATTTGTCCCCGTGGTGTAAGAGGAGTTGGGGATCTCAGCCCAGCGAGCAGGTAAGCACATTGCATTTAGCACTGATTGGCAGCCCAGTGAGCACCTCAGCACAGAGACCAAAGATTGAATAGACCGTGGTGACCCAGGTGCATTAGTATCCTTAGAGCAGGGCCCCCAGTTCCGGGGAGGACAGGCTGGCAGGACACTTCCGCTGCCATCCCCCGCCTGCCCTGTCGATCAATACAGAAGTCCTAGGAGCGGATGGCACCCCTAGCACTATCCACTTGTCACGACTCACGAGCATGGAATCCAGTGAAACCAGAAGGCAGAGTGAATGGACTCAGAGCCAGTTCAGGTAATGAGTCCTAAACTGGCTCTGGGATGGTCATGAGCCTTCTGGTGGTAGCGGGTGTTTACGGCAGATCTCTGAAACCTTCTAGACCAGATTGACTAGACTAGGATCCTTACCTTTTAACTCACAGGCTAGAGAGAAGCCCCTGCTGGCTCATTTCAAGCCATTGGTGTCAGGGCTTAGTGGCTTAGTGCTGTTAAAACCCTACTCATATGGATCCTTCTTTCTTACCACTAGCAGATAGAAGATAGGTCATTCTCATCAGCCCACCGCATGCTACCCTCCTAAGCTCTGCTCTAAACCCACGAGTCCAGGTGACATCACAGTGTCAAGCTTCTACCTCTGAATCCTCTTACAGGAGAAGATGTGGGCATGAAGGACAGAGGGAGGGAGAAAAGGGGTGAGGAGGGAGCTGAATTGCCCAGCTCAAAGCTTGCATAGATCTGCTATTAAAAATCAACTAGAGAGTGGGATCCAACCATTAACTGGTTATTGCAGTAGCTCCTAGAAGCCCAAGTAAGATCAGGGCCTCCATTGCGCTAGGTGCTGTACATGCGCACAGTGTAATTTCCAGCTCAGGGAGATGGACACGCACTAGCTTCTATTGAACTGGTGTGCTAAAAATAGCAGTGTGGCTCTGACGGAACAGGCAGCTGCTGTCCAAGTACAATCCCATCCTAAGTCTGTACTCGGGTTAGCCTGAGCCACCGCCTGTGGCTACACCACTATTTTTAGCGTGGGAGCTCCAGCTGCAGTGTCAATGTACCACAGTGAATGTGGGACAAGGGAAAGGCACTGAAACCTGGAATGAGTGAAAGGATCTTGGCTGCTGTCATGGCTGCTCACGGCAGAGTATACCAGAAAGGGAAGGGGGCACTTTCTCCCCTTCCTGGCTGGCTAAAGAGGAGGGATCCTCTGGGATGCAGAGTTGTCAATTGATTTGCTTTTTGTGTTTGTGACCCTTTAAGAAGCCCGCAGGATATGGCTTTAAAAGGAGTGAGGCTTGGAGCTGTATTTCCATTCCGTGGCTGGCAAGCTCACCCACCAGTTGAGCTGTGCCAGCCCTGAAGGGTTTACAATCCAAAGAAGCAAGATGGACAAAAGCCAGAAGAGACCATTGTGATCATCTAGTCTGACCTCCTGCAGCCCGGAGACCTGCCCACCTCCAAATAATTTCCAGAGCAGCTGTTAGAAAAACATCCCATCTTGATTTAAAAGTGGCCAGTGTTGGAGAATCCGCCCGAGTCTGGGTGAATTGTCCAGTGGTTTATCACTCTCACTATTAAAAATTAACACCTTATTTCCAGCCTGAGTTTGTCTAGCTTCAACTTCCAGCCACTGGATCATGTTATACCTTTCTCTGCTAGAGTGAAGAGCCCATTATTAAAGATTTGTTCCTCGCATAGATAATTACAGGCTGTAATCAACTCATCCCTTAATCTTCTTTTTGATAAGCTAACTAGATTGAGCTCCTTGAGTCTATCACTAGAAGACAAGTTTTCCAATCCTTGAATTATTTGTGTGGTCTTTGCAAAACCCTCTTATCAGCTTCCTTCTTGAATACAGGCATGTCTCTTTTACAGAACGGGAGCAGAAGTCCAGAGAGAGATTAAGTGGCTTGCCCAAGGTCACACAAGGAATTGGTAGCAGAGTTAGAAACTGAACCCCAATCTTGTGAATCCCAGTCTACTGTCTTAACCACCAGACCAGCCTTCCTCTTTCTGCTTTAGTGTTGCCTGGGCGGGAACCGAGTGTTATCTCACCCCACGTTCCTGTACATTACTGATCTCAAGCTCAGTCTTCAAGTGGGGGCTCAGACTGCCAGCTAGAGCTGGCTGAACAGCTCTGTGTTGTACCTCTCTTTAAAGAGGCATGTCTCACATGTGAGTCATGGTAAGAGGAGAGTTCTGGGTGGTAGGGAGAGGGTGAAGGGTCACCGCTGACCTCCCCAGCATCCTCCCAGTCAGAACAAACTGATGCTGATCCAAACTGAAGCCAGAATGAGTAGAGCAGCCTTTAACCTGTCTCTAAAATCTGTATGAAAAGCTGTATTTCTAGAGCACATCTCTGACCTCATTTAGTTGTGAAAGGCAGTTTGCTCTTGTTTAGCATAGCATCTTGGGAAATGAAAAAGCCCATGACAGACAGAGACAAGAATTGATAGGAACAAGCCCTGTCGTAATCAGAGTCCAGGAAGCCAGGAACCTCTCAGCCTGGACCCTTGGGGCCAGGTGCAACTCTGCTGTAATGGTGTTCCAGCAGGGATGTGTCTGTCCTAATAACCAGTTCTCTAAAGAAGTGCTGTGTGGGGTGGGGGAAGCTGGCAGGGGCAAGAAGGATCAGTTCTCATATTCATTATCAAATCCTCTCCCTCACCCAACTATGAGATTAGCAGAGTGGGGAGGATGCATGGGAACCCTACTCTCCGAGACCTGGCAGAAATGTGAGATGAGATACCATGGGCCATATTTGCTTCTTAAAATACAAGTGAGTTTTATGTCACAAGAAGCCAAATAATTATCCCTGAATACAGATGGGGAAACTGAGGCACGTGACTAGGCATGGGGGGATGACTCATCCATGGTCATGAAGCAAGGCAGTGACAGAGACAGGAATTAGAACCCAGGTCTCCTCCTTCTGGGCATTAATAACTCCAGGCTGCCTGGCTCTCCTGCGTACATAATATATGAGCGGAACATGAAGGCTAGCAGCAGTAGATAACGTACAGCAAAGTGGAACAGGAAGAAGGCCCTCACTGATTTCCCCTGGCAAGGGAAGCAGAAACAGGACAAAAACATCACCCAGAAAAACCCATGCAATTAACAGCTGCAGCAGCTTGCTGAGAGAGGGATGGTAGAGTAACATGCACTTCCAGCACTGGGAACTGCTCTGTGAAAACCAGCAAGGGAAGGTAGCGAACAAATACAGACACAGGGCACCAGGGCTGTGCGTGCCCAGGATTAGGGCTGTGTGGGATTACAGCACTTCCTTTCAATCAGCACCCCCTTTCCACAGCCATGCACATGGTATCATCACTGGGCTTGTAGCGATGCTCCCGAAGGTCTGATCCCAGGGTCACAGCGGCCTGAGCTAATAGGCCAGCTGCCACAGTGATAGAGGTGGTCCCGCCACTAGAGGGGGAGACAGAGCAGGCTGTGTTAGTGCCAGTTCCGTACCCTTGGACCAAGCTGGGAAATGTTTGTAAATACGTAGCAAGTTAGGGTTTGGTAGCATTCAAGTGCTCACTGTGCCTGGATGGGATTGGCTCTCCAAGGGACAGGGGCAGGGAAACCATCAGGCCCAGGCCAACTCAGTAAAGGATCAGAGACTGTAATGCTAGTAAAAGGGGCCAGATTGACAACCCGCTAGACCTATGTTCCTTGATTAATCTCAGAAGAGGCAGCAGCCGTGACACACACACACACACCACCAACGTGCCTCTCTCTTGCACTGCAAGGCCTGTGCCTCGGGATGGGAGAGTTCAGCTCCTGCACTCATTGAGTCCTTGTCCTCACTCCTGAGCCTGCCCACAAGGGAGCCAATCAGCAGCAACAACAATGGCAGGGCTGTTTGTGGACTTGGCCACTGGGGATTGGTCCAAGAGTCCCAATTCCTTTCACACCCCTTTGAAGGCCACAGACCCCAGCCCCAAGCTGGATGAGGCTCAGTGACCACAAGCTCCATAAGCTGCAGTTTTTAGCCTCTTCCCACAGGGATGAATCCCCACAGGAAAGGAGCCCAGAGAGTGGCGCGACCTTGGCCCAGCCACATGCAAGGAGCTGGGCTCCAAATGCCAAACACCTTCCTACTTCCATAGCGTGCGAGGGCTGCGTGTTGTGCTCCTGTTCTTCATGCAAGGGGGGAAAGTGGTGAGGGAATATGGCTGTGAAGGCAGGAATCCCAAACCAGCCTGAGGAGGGAGGGATGCAGGGAAGGCAGGCTGGACCCTGGGAGTCATTTTGAGTTCACTCGCTGCTCATCAGCCTTGTCCTTCCCTGGCAGCCACAAGGTACACAAGCTGCACTCGGTCACAGGACTGCACCCTCCCTGCACAGAGCCGGGCCGGAGCCTGGGACCATGGAGTTCCTTTATGGAAAGAGCACAGCCCGTCATTTGGTGTCAGAGCCTATGGAGAGACTAGGTGAGAGATCATGGGTGCAGCTCACCCTGAACCGTGGCAACCTATGATCATTTTGTTCACTTCAATGTGCAATCATCAGATGATAGTAACTTTTTGTCATTGCTGGATTCACACAGCATCCCAGAGGTGAAAGAGTCAATTGCCCACTGTTATATCCCCCAAACCATCCAGCCTTTTAAAGCACAAATATTCGTCTAGGATCTTGGGTTTGTTACACCCACAGACACACAAAAACCAATGACAATGGTTTCTATTTAAAGGCCATGTCTCACTGTTCCTTACAAGAGGATTCTCACATCATCATATTGCACCAGAAGCAAGAAAGAATCCAAGTCACTTGAAAATTGAAGCTGGACTTCAAATACTACCCTCTTCTGGGGCATTTTTGTTTCACTG
>NC_133782.1:25452956-25461291 GCF_003597395.2 Chelonoidis abingdonii | reverse complement strand
CCCCCCCCCGCCACTGGCTTGCTGTGTCCCTCCTCACTCCCCCACCAGGTACCCGCCCCCCCGCCACTGGCTTGCTGTGTCCCTCCTCACTCCCCCACCTCACAGGGGAGGAGGGACACTGCAAGCAGTGGTGACATCCTTAGAAGGGAGAGGGGGGTGGAGTGGAGGAAACTTACTGGGCACTGGCAGGCAGCAGCAGAAGGCAATGGGGGCCTGGGGAAGAGGTGGGGCTACCGCGGCCCGGGTGGCTGCGGCAGGGAAGGCTTAGCCTTCCCTGACCTATTATACTCACCATCCATGCATTAAACTGCAGTTGCCTGAGTCTCAGTCCAGAGCTTTAATACCTAAGGCAGTGATATTCAGACTGTATTAATTTGGCTCCTGAATCACTGCTCAACATTACCCAAAAGAGCCAGAGTAGTGTAAATTCATTTTCATTTACTATAGAGTCATATTTAAATGGTGTGACGGGGAAAATATTTTTTTAGATATAATTCTCACAGCAAAATAACTGAACAAGTATTATTTTATCAACTACAATGAGTTAATAACATAGTAAAAGCATCCTGATTGGTTAATAATTAAATCAGTGTCTTAATACCATGTGCTGCAAAGAGCCACAGGGGAGACAGTAAAGAGCCACTTGCCCCTCATGAGCCTCAGTCTGAGTATCACTGACCTAAGCCATTCTGCCTTTCAGGCTTTCTTGTTGAAATCATTAGCATTCACTTGGCATCCATGCAGGTTCCTGGCTTAATTGTTACAGTGACAGAGAGTCATAACTAGCGCTGTGTTAACAATAATATACTGACCCAATAGCAAACCAAGGGAACCTTGGAAAGGGAGAGCACAGGAACACAGTCTGAAATCACACATCAGGGAGGATTCCACCACAGGATATATCTAATGATTTGGGAAAACAGATAGGACTGCTCTCCATTTCCTACCCATGTGGCCCCACAGTGATTTGGGCTACAAGGTGATTTCCAGCACAGGCTCAGCATGGTTCCTGCCCTCAAAGCAGTATAAGTTGTGTGTCTAGGGCCCTGTGCTGTAGGGCTGGGTTCTATGCCAGACTATGTGATTATCCTGGATGAGTTGCTTCCCCTTCCTGGGTACGTTTGCATTTCAGTTGAGTGTGGCCACGTCTATGCTACGGGATAATATCGAATTAGCTAAAATCGGTTTTATAAAACTGATATTATAAATTCGACAATTCGATTCAAATGCGGCCCACACTAGGACACAGTAAATTACGGACGTTGTGCATCCATGGTCCGAGGCTAAACGCGATTTTCTGAAGCATTGCCATATAGTGGGTAGCTTCGTTCCCGTAGCTATCGCATAGTTCCCGGCAGTCTCTCCCCGCCCCTTGAAAAAAATTTCCCTGGGAGGTTGAATCAAATTGTTGTCACGTGGTGGTTTCTGGGTAACATGCTCGTCAGTCATTTCCTCATGCCTCCGGAAAAAACATCAGCTGACCAATCCTTTCCACGCCGTTTTCCTGGATTGCCCTGGCAGACACCATACGGCATGGCAACCATGGAGCCCGTTCAGCTTTTTTTTTTTTTTTTTCCGGCACCGTGATGTGTACTGGATGCCGCGGATCAGGAGAGGCGATACTCCAGCGCTACACAGCAGCATTTCACTTGCTTTTTGCATGATAGCAGAGATGGTTACCGTGTCGTTCTGCTACCGTCTACTGCCGGAGTAAAACTGGCAATGAAAATGACGGGTTATCTCTCCCCCTCTGTACTGTCCGCCTGCTATCATGAGTGCCCTGGCTGAAATCGGCCGGGGGCGCGCAACGCAAAAGCAAAATTGGGATTGACTCCTGGACTGAAAGTCAATCCCTCATACCCCCCCCATTATGTTCTAAAAATAGAGTCAGTCCTGCCTAGAATAAGGGAAACAAGTGTATTAGAGGACCAGTGTCCATCAGAGAGCACAGCTGTTCCGTGTCAGTATTCACAGGGGTGCCCCCTGCAACAACCCACCCGTTGCTATCCCTTCTCCCCAAACCTTCCTGCGGCTACCGTGGCAGTGTCCTGCCCATTTGTGTCATGAAGTAAATAAAGAATGCAGGAATAAGAAACACTGATTAGTGACATAAAATGAGGGGGAGGCAGCCTCCCGGCACGATGATAGTCCAGGCAGGTACATTAAAACTTTTCGTGTGGGGAGAGGAGCACAGCATGCTGCTGCTATGAACAGCCAGGCAGCATACAGAATCTTTTCTTTTACACAGGAAAGGGAGGGGGCGATTGAAGCCCCAGTTGCTATGATGAAGTGGAGTTAGTAAGCCCATTCTGTCCTAATCTACTGGGAGTAACCAGAATGATTCCTTTCTTGGCCTCCAGTCAAAAACATGAGCAGATATTCATGAGGACGGATACTAGTCCTATTGCACCGTTCTACCCCCGGGAGGGGGAGAGGGAGGAGCGGATACTGCATCTTCACTTCAGCAGCACGCGTCTACCCAGCAGCATTCAGTACACATAGGGTGACATTGAAAAAGTCAGAGAAATGATTTCTTTCCCTTTCTTTCACGTGGTGGGGGGGGGAGAGAAAACTGAGAGTCTATTCCCTGAACCACGCCAGACACTGTGTTTGAACCTACAAACAGACATTCGGGAGCTAGCCAAGAAGCAAATACTTTTCAGAGACTGCTGTGGACTGTGGGATGGAAGCTGGAAGTCCTCAGTACCCCCTCCATCCATGAGCTCCATTTGATTCTCTGGCTTTCCCGTTACGCTTGTCACGCAGCGCTGTGTATCCTGGAGATTTTTTTTCAAACGCTTTGGCATTTCGTTTCTGTAACGGAGCTCTGATACAACAGATTTGTCTCCCCATACAGCGATCAGATCACAGTATCTCCCGTTACGGTCCATGCTGGAGCTCTTTTTGGATTTGGAACTGCATCGCCAACCTGCTGATCAGAGCTCCACGCTGGGCAAACAGTCGAAATGTAATTCAAAAGTTCGCGTGGGCTTTTCCTGTTTACCTGCCCGCTGCATTTCGAGTTCAGATTGCTGTCCAAGCGGTCAGTGATTGCCACTGTGGATACCGCCCGGAGGCCAATAACATGATTTCAGTCCACACTAACCATATAATCCGATATGTTAATATCGAATTTAGTGCTACTCCTCTCGTCGGGGAGGAGTACAGAAATCGATTTAAAGAGCCCTTTATATCGATATAAAGGGCATTGTAGTGTGGACGGGTACAGCGTTAAATCGATTTAACGCTCTTTAAATCGATTTAAACGCGTAATGTAGACCAGGCCTGTGTGATTTGCAGCTTGTGTAGCTATACTTGCACCAGCTATACTCTGGCTAGCTCACTAAAAATAGACATGAGGCTATGCCAGCACCAGCTCCAGGACACATCTGATCCCCCGGGGTATGTATTCACATGTGCAGCCTGCGCTGCTATTTTTAATGAGCTAGTTCCAGTACAGCTAGTGTGGTCATGTGTACCCAAGCTGCAAATCACCCTACCCTACCTGCAGCATAGCCACACCCTCTGTGCCCCTTCCCCTTCATTGTGTGTCTTGCCTAGACTGCGAGCTCTTCAGGGCAGGGACTGTTTTTCATTATGTGCTTGCTCAGCTCATAGCATTTGTGGTCTTTAAGTGCTGCTGTAATACAGTAGCGCCGGGGAGCTGCAGATTAGGACTAGAACATTGGCAGCAGGGATGAGGGATAAGGCAGAAATGTGGAGTATATCAACATGCACATACAATAACAGCCAATTAAATGCATACGACAGACTGTAAACCTCTGGTATATTGTTTTAAAAAAACATGTTTTCAGCTTGTCTGTCTTCAGAAAGCTCCTCACTAACACAGTTTTACTCTGGCTGAGAAACTGCAGGCATCCCGCCCACATCATCCTAAGCCTGACATTTAAAATCATATAATTTTTAAGGAATAAAAATTTCATAACCTCTGCATGATTTATTTGTAAATGGAGACAGCTGTGGCTCCATCTACAGCTTCTGGATAAGAAGCCTGATGAATAGCATATGTGGCTTGCCATTGCAGCTAGGTGGAAGCAGACCTACCGACAGATTTACAATAGCTTATCTAAGTTAATGGTAAATTCAGCAAACCTGCTGTTGAAAAGGATATTGATATTATCATTTGCATCATATGTTCATGCCAAGAACAAAATTGGTTTGAGTGGTGTATTGAAAACAATAGTAAAAAATAAATAAACTATAAGATGTCACTTTAAACTCCAAGAAGTTTCCTGGTCCTGCTCAGAGGGAAGCATGAAAACTGGAACCTCTGCAGTGAGTGTGCAAAGAGTAAACCTAGAAAATAGTAGATTGAGTTGTGCCTGGCTGCCTTTGGGAGCAGCCTGCTTTGGCTCTCTCTGGTTTTGGTTTTTATATGTTGGTTTTCTAGATTATAAGAAATAAAGTAGCATTATAGTGCAATAATCTCCCAGAAAGAATAAAACCCCATAAAATACCTTAACTTCTTTGTGTGTATGCTATGAACATGACAGTCTGATCCTCTGAGATCCAGACAGGAATTAGTTGGAATGGAAGCTTTTTTTTTTTCTCTATGAAACTTGACTCTCAAATTCTAGTTCCATCCCATTTCTATCCAATTCTGAGCAATGTGGAAGGGTAAGTTGTGCAGACTCGTCTATTTTTGCACTCAAATATTTGTGGCTGTAATAAATTGACAGTTCAAATCAGAATTTTTTTTTCTCTATCCTGTTTGCATCTGCACTCAGGTGTTTGCAGAAACAAGTACTTGGACTGCACCCATTTTTAGGCCTGGTCTACACTTTAAACTTTTACCAGCATAACTATATTGGTGTTATTTTATATCAATATAGACTGGCACAAGCCCTAGTGTGGATACAGTCATACCAGTATAAAGGTGCCCTATACCAGTGTAGTTATTCCCCTGCCTATACAGGAATAGCTATAGTGGTTGTGACGGAGTTGGGCATGCTAGTATCCATTTATGAACAGCAGTTTGTATTATGTGTTGAACACACGTTTAAACTTGCCTGACATTGTACTGTCTTTAAAACAGCTGCCCAGAAAAGGCACTTGACCCCTTATTGATGGATGATCATAGAGAAGCCATCAAGACTGCAGTCTGAGACCATCAGCTTTGTATCAACTGCTAGTCCACCCTCATGGACAATTATCTTTCTACACAGGGTCCTGGAGGAGTGTGTGAGTGAGCATCATAGGGACTGAGTACATGGCAAAGAGGAGGGACCCTATTTAAGACATCTGCTCTGTGCCAGATGGAGCAACCATCACCACATACAGGAGCGACAGAGAGAGGGCAGGAGGAAGTCTATCTAGCCTGCAGTGCTGCTGAACTTTAGACTCACAGAAGGGGTGAGATCTGACTAGGGATTAAACTAGAAGCACAGAGCACCCACAACCTAGGCAGAGCTCTGGGAGAGCATATGTAAATGACTGGCAGTGGCTTTGCAGGGATCTCAGATGGATTTTTGAGATCTAGAGTGGCTGGATGTCTGAGCCCACATCCCAAGGAAGGGCTCAGAAAGCAGTCTGAGCCAGGAAGTGCACCCTACAGACCCAGAACTACAAACAGACCAGACTCTGCCTAGATCCATTTGGCGTGGAAGCATGTGGGATCCAACAACTGGGTCCACTCCCAACAGACTGGTGACTGTACAGAAGGGTACTGGGCCAGGCTGCACTTGCAAGACTGGTAAAGCACCTTTATACCACTATAACTATATCCGCAGGTGGCGTTTCACCATTTTAACAATACTGATATAGTTAAAGCAATGAAGATTTCTTGTGTGGGTAATGCCTTCACTTACGGGAACAGTATGAGTATTTTCATCCATAATTATCTGATTGCAGGGTGTTCTCATTTGTACCCTCAATTCATTTTTCAGACTTATGGGTGCAAAATTTATGGGAGCAAATTACACCCACAGAACTTGAGGCCCGGCCAAAATGTTAGCATGGAAGAAAACGCAGCATCTTGTGAAGATGTAGCCCAGGGGATCTGTATGGCAGGACAGCCATTCATGATTCAGGGCCTTTTCTTTTCCTTCGTTATTTAATATTGATGTTACCATAGTTCCTAGACATGTTGCAGTCAAGCCCCATTGTGCTAGGAACTTGCAGACACAGAGACAATTCCTGCCTCGGGCACTGATCCAAAGCCCACTGGAGTCAGCCTAACCTCAATACCCACCTCCAGCAGTAGGACTGAACGGGAAACAATTCTCTGCTCAGTTTCCTCCCCAATCTCTTCACAGGCCCCACCAATGTTGGGTCCAACCTTTAGCAGCCTTCCCCTCCACCCTTCACCTTTCACCGCAGCACCTTCCTTGGAGGTAGGAAGCTGAGACAATGATGGGAGCATGACTCTGAGAGGCAGCAGTGAGACAGTTTCTTGGGCACAGAGTTCACTGGAGTAGCACTTGGGGGATTTCTGTGCAAGGAAACTGCCCGCTGCCATTTGTTTCTACTGTTTAGGGAAATGGGACTTACAAAATGTGTACACCAAGAACAGTCTTCACTTCTGCCATCGATTACTCATCCAATCCTGCTGGGCTCTGAATACTGGCTAGCTGCTTCGGCCTAAGGGGATGCAGTCTGCTGATTGCACCCAGCTCTGTTTCCATGGCACCTGACCCAGATGGAGCATGCAATGACTAGCCCAGTGTCTAGCAGACTGTGCATGACTGCTAGCTGGCTGTGACTTACTCCAGATGAGGCAGAGAAAAATTTGGGGGGAGCCATTGGAAACGGTGGTGCTCTGAGGGGAGCAGCTGCTGTTTGTAAAACAAATACACAGTAGAGGGGTGTTATGAGACCCTGGGTTGCTCAAGTTGGGGCTGTGGCCAAGATCATTTTTTCCCATCTGAGCCAGATGAGAAGAATGCAGCCTCTTTATTCTGACCTGGCTGCAAATATCCAGAAAAGTGTAGGGCAGGACTTAGCCCACTGTTCATAATGGCACGTTGTATCTTTGGAGATAATGTAGATAAAGCAGAACCCATTCAGTCAGTCAAAAGGGAAACACAACCCACTGCAGAGAGATGAATTTCAGCTTCACTGCAAATACATACGTCTAAGTGTGGGCTTCAGAACTGGGCTTGGCTACTATAATTATGGGCACTTGAGAAATGCCAAGAGACAGGTCAGAGCAGATTGCATCATGTTTGTGCTCTGATCTGGCTAGAAGAGAAAAATGGGGAAGAAATTTCAACACCCACAAACTGCAAGTATCAATGGATCAGGAGAATTAAAGGTGCTTTATTTTTTCTTCTCTTTCTTCCTTCTGAGTTTAATAGTACATAGCTCTGATACAGTGCTTTCCACAACTTATTTTAAAAAAAAAAAGTGGAGGGAAGGAAAAGTTACAGGCAACAATGCTACCAACTATTGTGATTTTATTGTGAGATTTGGATATTTGATGGTTTTCTGAAAGCACCGGGTTCTGGAGCCATTTGATTAGGTAAGAATTTCATCTTTAAAAAAAAAAAAAATTTCTATCCCTCATGGCTACAGAGAAGCTTGGAAATGTGACACAAGTACACCCCAAAATTTCAGAGACCAAAAGATGAATAAAACGAACCCCAAATGTATTATCCTTTTTTTAAATCTCATGATTTTTTAAGGCAATTTCCTGTTTTTGGAGTCCTGACCCATGATTTCTGAAGGCTTGGGGGTAGCAATACGGGGACAGTAAATACAGGGTGAAGATTAAATTAATTTCCAAAGAACTCATTTGTATGGCCATGTGAAGCAAAGAACTGGTCAGATACCATTTGCTGAATAATGTATTCATGATTAAATTCCCTGTGCAGAGGACTGGCACAAAGCCTAGGCCCCACTTAAATCACACTTAACCCCTAGCTGATGGCTTCTATGGGATTATAAATGGTATATGGGCCTTGCACTGGCTATCTGCACAGAGGTGAATGTCATTCTCATTAATAATACTATTATTCTCCAAAGAGCTTAGTCAACAAATTATTCTTCGCATTACTTTCCCTGTGCTCAAATAATCTCCATCTAATAGCACATCATTATAACTTCAAATATATTATTTGCTGCTAGTGTGGTGATACCACTGCCTATCATGCTGACCAATATTTTCTGAGTGTTACTTGCACTCTCTCTTCTGTCTATATCCATCTTGTGACATGGTTCAGTCACAGAGATCACCTTGGAACTGTCATCTGATGTGCTGAAATTACCTCTGAGGCTTTGTCTACACTTACAGTTTTGCAGCACTGGCTGTTACAGCTGTGGTCGTACAGCTGTGTACGGCCAGCGCTGCAGTGTGTCCACACTGACAGCGACCAGC
>NC_133782.1:25429123-25450526 GCF_003597395.2 Chelonoidis abingdonii | reverse complement strand
TACAGCCAGCGCTGCAAACAGGGAGTTGCAGCGCTGGCTGAGCTTTTAAGTGTAGACACCTGCTAAGTTGCAGCGCTGTAACCCCCTCACCAGCGCTGTAACTTGCAAGTGTAGACAAGGCCGTAGACACCTGCTAAGTTGCAGCGCTGTAACCCCCTCACCAGCGCTGTAACTTGCAAGTGTAGACAAGGCCTGAGACTGTTTTCCCTGCCAACTTGGGATTTCAGAAGCCTGCCTTGTTGAGCCAGACATGCTAGCCTGCTGCAACATAGACTCAGGGTCTGGTCCATGCCCCCAAAGCTGCAGGCTTTAACTTGAAAACTACTCAGCAGGCTACCTCTCCAGCACCCAGTTCCCAAGAGGATGCAAACCCCAAATTAAGCTTTATACAGAGTAAAACAGATTTAACAGAGTAAGCTCATAAATTGTCTGCCCTGTGTATCACTGATAGAGAGATGTGCACAGCTGTTTGTTCCCCCAGGTGTTAATCACTTACTCTGGGTTTATCAATAAACAAAAGTGATTTTATTAAGTATAAATGTAATGTTGCACCCCATAATGTTTTATGAAAATATGCTTCTGAGTATAAATATGATGTAACTGAAATATATTTTATGCAAAAGGTCTCTTGTAAGGTATCATTACAAAGCTTATGGTCTACTGAGTGTGTTCATCCCCTTTGGATGTATTATTTCTATGTCTGGAGTTAGGAGAATAAGATTTAAACTTGTATTACTGATGTAAACATGTTAAGTGGGAGCCATTAAGGGTGCTTCAGAATCAATCATCTGTAAATGGCTCTGTTTACTTGCAAACCTTCCTGCATATGTGTTGGCCTGCCCAGGAAGAATGGAGATTTGGGGAGTCTCACAGGACATGTGACCACGTCACATGATACTGGAATTCATCTTAAATCTGGTACTCTTCCATTTAGAAGGAGGGTGAAGGGTTGGACCGGGACTAGGAAGGAGTCTAGTCTGTGAAAGAAGTTTATTGGAACATCTCTGAGGGTGAGATTTACCTGTAAACAGTTTCTTAATGTATTAGGCTTAGACTTGCGTGTGTTGTTTTATTTTTCTTGATAACTTATTTTGTTCTGTCTGTTCTTACTTGGAACCACTTAAATCCTACTTAATAAAATCACTTTTGTTTATTGATAAACCCAGAGTAAGTCTGCGTGCTGGAGATGTTTTTGGTTAAAGTCTGCAACTTTGGGGGCGTGGACCAGACCCTGAGTCTACGTTGCAGCAGGCTAGCGTGTCTGGCTCAACAAAGCAGGGTTCTGAAGTCCCAAGCTGGCAGGAAAAACTGGCTCAGAAGTAATTCCAGCATGGCAGGTAATAGTCCCAAAGGGGTCTCTTTGACTGAACCCATCACAATAAAAAGTGGATGTGATATCTGATTAAAATATGAATATATAGATCATTGTTGCAACCACTGTTATATATTTGCAGCAAATCTTGTTCAAAGTTTGTCAAGCGAGGTGTCTATGGAAAGGTTATGAGTTGCTGGTTATGATTATGCTGTCTGTATGCAGGTATCACTTTTGTATTTGAAGTTATAAGTATTTCAAATCTTTGCTCCTGGGATACCGCCCAGAAGGTAGTTAGGCAGCACATCGCAGAGGGACTATTCAAATTAAATGGCTCATCAAGAAACACTTGATTGACAATGGACCATGGGAGACGCCATCTACTCTGAGTGGACTGTCGTGTAAACGTGCTGTCTGGACTGTAGGTAATGGCATCCTACAGGATTGACATCAGTGTGATTTTTTTGGGTAAGAGCTAAGTTATATATTGACCTGGGTGTATGGCTGGCCTTTTGGGATCAGAAGAACCTATTATTTGATGAGACTGGTTGTAAAGAACCACTTATCTCTGAATCCAGTGTTTTTGGTAATGATATAAGAACTGGAAAGCCTGAGGAAACTATCTTTGTCTTCTCGTTAGCCAGTGTGGTGAAACAGAAGTTTACTTTTGTTGTTGGTTGGGTATATGCTATGGGGATTAGCCACTCGTCTTGGGGTGTATCTGCCCTACTTCTCAGCAGTTTGTCCTGAATTTGGCATTCTCAGTTGTGACCCCCCACTGAGGCATGGTTACAGTGAGTATCTAGAGAAGTGTGCTCATAATGCTTCGGCTCACAGCAGGACAATGAGCAATCAGACCAGGAGGGGCACCTCCCAAGCCAAGTGTTGGGGAGATTTGGGACTAGAAGGGCTGTTGGGGTCACCCTGCAAAGAGTACCTGGGCTGGTGCTGAAAGCCAAGGTGAGACCTTGAGCTTGTGGGTAAGCTGCTGGTGTCATGGCTCTGAGCCATAGTAGCATGGCATTAAGGCACCTCAGGGTTACAAGGCAGGTGGTGACAACCCCTTACTGGCCTAGATGATCCCCAAAACATCAGTCTTATTGTTAGATTACAAGCTCTCTGGGGCAGACACTTTGGGTTTTGTTCCTTTGTACAGAGGCGGATTAAGAAGGAGTAACCTACAGAGAATATTTAGGTATCACCTTGGAAGACAGGTCTGTTAGGCCGGGATCATACAACCCAGATGGGTTGTGGCATAATTATCACCTACGCCTAGCGCACTGGGGTTCTGGTCATGACCAGGTGCTACAGTAATACAGATAATGAATGTAATTCCACTAATAACTTTATCCACTATCTGACCAAATCTCAATAAAAAAAACAAGCTAGAGGGCAGATGAAAGGTTTGTCATCCAAATATTCCTGACGTGACTTGTCTGCAGCCAGCACCTGGCCCTATGGGGGTATGAAACTGTCATATTTCCAATATTGTGTAGGCTGGTTGTATCAAATGACACCCATTAACAAGGCAAGGAGGGTAACTCCAAGCAGACTGCACCTTGTACTGTATTGAGGTTGTCAGCTTCATATATCCCAAGCTAGTGATTAAAGGAGTATTGCCATGGTTGTTTGGCCTCTGTTCCAACCCACCTTGACAGCTGCCTGACATTAAAGATCTTTTCTTAAAGGATTCCAAACATGTCGTTATTTTGCATCTCCAACCATAACTAACCCAAGAAGTACCTAATTTAGTATGCAACTCACGGTAAACAAATCAATATATGCGTGACATCTCCTATTTTTTAGGTCTAACAGCTTTTGACAGTGTCCCTTAAAGGGAAATGTATAGGCTTAAGTGGTTTTTGGACAAGAGAGTTTAAATTAGTAGGACAATCACATACAGATCTTGACATACATGACAACCCCCATTTTCTCTGTGTGTGTCAGGGAAAAATTAAACACAGAGGGAAAAAGGTAGAGCTGGGTTATGTCATTCTATACTCCAAGAGCTTTCAGACTGAAGGACTTTTATTGCAGATGAAATAAACCAGCAATGAGAACAAAAGGGGAGGTGTCTAGGAAAAGAGCAGTGTGATGCGTGTCCTTTGTAACAAGGCTGCATAGGTGCGGGAACTAAGAGTGTGGGAGGTGCTGCAGCACCACCAGGTTTTACGCAGGGCCATCGGCCCCACACCCAGGCCTCCACTCCCCAGCCTGGGGCTTGGGTCCTGGCCATCGGCCCTGCTCCCCAGCTGCTCGCCCTGTGCCTGGGACTCCATGCTGGGGCCCCACTCCCAGGACTCTGCTCCCTGGTCCTGCACCTGGGCTCGGGTCCCAGCTGCTGGCCCTGCTTCCCAGCCACTGGCCCCACACCCGGGGCCCTGGGTCCTGCTCCCTGGGCTCCGCTTCCAGGGTCCCAGCTGCTGGCCGCATGCCCAGAGCTTTGCTACTAGCCCCGCTCACAAGGTCCCGGCTACGTGGCTCCACTCCTGGCCAGTGCCTGCTCCCAGCCTTTGCCCTATTACCACTGTCTGTCTCCAGGAGGGGGTGGACACAGCATTGGTCCGGGCCCCAGCTGTGAGGGCAGGGACAGGGGCAAGGGGCCTGGCTTTCAGAACCCTCACTATTAAAAGGGTTCCAGCACCACTGCAAGGCTGTGGCAATTCTGAGAACAAAATGGCAGCTCTGTCTGCATGCAGACCGAGTGATTGTATAGCTGTAAAATGGGAATAACGAAACCAACCTCCTCTGGAAAGCATCTGGAGATCTACTGATGAAAAGCTAGGTGTTCCCAATATTATTTAAGAGTGCACTGAAAATAGATCAATGCAGCATGTTTACCAAGGAATGCTGCTAGCTGGCCGGCTATCACGTGCCCACCAGACGCTTCAGTGCAAAGGCAATGCCTGGGTGGCAGGGGATGTCAAGAAGGGTCACATGTCTCTCCTGAGATGCACAGAGGGGAGGGTGGCCCCACACCAGCAGCTCCTCCAGCATGGCTGTACTGCCCCAGCACTGCCCCCAGCCCTTCCACACAGCTGCGTCTCCGAGGGTCTGTACAGCACCACTGGAGAACAAGGCTGGGGCGGGGCTTGGGGCTCCTTTCACCACTGCAGTTCCTAGCACAACAGGAGGACAGAGTGCCCCCCTGCACCCCAGGTAAAATGGGATGGGGAGAGTGCAGGGGCCCAGGCTGGGGGGAAGGAGTCATGTGGAGGGGTCATGTGATGGGTTATGTGGGGAGGCACTTGCCCTCCGTTGGCTGGTGCCCCCCGTTGGCTCCCATGTGTCGCCTATGCTTCAGTGGTGCAATAAGACCGCCAGTGATGGACATAGACTGAACAGCCAGCCAGTTTTACAGACCTAGTTAGAGGTCGATCTGGGTGGTGGTCCATCTGTGAGGAGACTATGTCCCATTGGGATGCACCACAATGCTGGCGATGACACTGGAAAGAGTCATCAGTGTCACAGCTTTATGCACCAGAACCGGACATAGAAAAGGGTCTGTTACTTAGAACAAATACTGCCTTCCTTATTCAAAACTCCTAATGGGCTCAGGCTGAAGCCTTGCGCAGCCAAACTCCCATTGTCTACAACCCAGAGGGTTTAAGTGATATTTAAAGGCTTTGGGCCAGATTGACAAAGATCAATCTAGGCCCAGAGGCAATGGGGCCTTTTTTCAACTGAGGGCTTGCCTGCAAGGGGACACTTAGTTAAATGGGAGTTAACGAAAGCTATGAAGTTAAAGTGCCTTTGAACTCCAAAAGCCTTTGTATAGAGGCAGATTAAGGAGGAGTAACCTACAGTGAATATTTCATGCAGTTCAGGTACTGACTCTGAAGACATGTCTGTTAGGAAAGGATCATACAACCCAGACTAGTGCTGGCATAATCACCTCCCAGCCTGGTGAGCAGAGCAAGTGTTGCTTACCTTGCAGAGTGGGTGAGACACCCTACCACATATCAACATTTCTGCTCATTTTACTCATCCGTGACTACCTACCTGGCTGTGAGGATTTTCTAAGGACATCTTGATCCAACCCCCTGCAGGACTCCCAGAGCCTGTCACCTCTCTCTAACTAGCTCAGGGGTTGGCAACCTTTCAGAAGTGGTGTGCCGAGTCTTCATTTATTCACTCTAATTTAAGGTTTCGCATGCCAGTAATACATTTTAATGTTCTTAGAAGGTCTCTTTCTATAAGTCTATAATATATAACTAAACTATTGTATGTAAAGTAAATAAGGTTTTTAAAAATGTTTAAGAAGCTTCCTTTAAAATTAAATTAAAATACAGAGGCCCCGGACCGGTGGCCAGGACCAGGGCAGTGTGAGTGCCGCTGAAAATCAGCTTGTGTGCCGCCTTTGTCACACATGCCATAGGTTGCCTACCTCTGAACTAGCTGAATGGGAACACAAACAGGGTGTTAAGACAAAATGCAGAGTAAATCCAGATAACGGGCCTGATTCTGATCTCATCTGCCCTGGTGTAAATCAGGAGTAACTCCACCGTGTAGCCTATAGGATGATTTAGGTTAAGAAATATGTAGAAGGTGGACTAACTTAGGCCCGTAATCTAAGTTTAGAGGAGTCTGGGAAATTGAAAGTGTTAGTGTGAGAAAAGTTAGAAAGATGGGGAACACTGAAGTTAGCAAGGACATGACAAGATTCTGTTGCGGCTGTTTTGGCTATAACTGGTCTGAGCAAGGTTAAGTGTTTTGAGAATTTTGGAATATTTTATTAAAATTCTATCTGTAGTGATCGTGGAAGGACATTTGCTGCAGATGTTAATTTAAATAATGTGGAATGTGAAGAGCCAATCAGAGGTGATAGAAATACAACTATGGAAAAGGGCAGTTTAATGTTTAGTAGTATTACAATGGAGCATAAAAGGAGTAGCCTTGCTAAGGAGAGAGCTATTAACATCTAAAAGGTACCCTTAGGTTCCAGGATTATAAGGCTGTACTTCACTCTGTAGTCAGTGGACTGATCATCCTTTGATATTCTATTTCATCTTTGAGTGCAAGTATAATTGTAGTATTGTGTAAGGGATAATTGCATGTGTGTTCGCTTAACTAAAATTTGGTTGTATTATGCAAGGTGTCACCCAGTGGTCTTTTACTAAATACATTTTTCTGTAACTGACCTAGAGGCTCGAAACCTGAAAACTAAGTTGGGTTTCATTGCACCCTTATATTTAACAACTTAATATTAATTGGGAACATTTCAGCATAAGGATAACAAAAGGTTACAGATGAGGTCAAAGGTGTGAACAAGAAACAGGATCAGGCCCTGTATTTGCAGGAGCCTAGTTCTACGAAGGGTATATGTGGAATCAACCTTAATCGTCCCTGTATCCCAAAAGAAAATATGGCAAGAGATTGAATGACTAAGATCTCTGAAACATAGAAGCCCTGGGCTAAGCAGCCTGGTTTTTACACAGCAACCCGTATTACTGACCAGAATGCATATGCTCTTTGATACAAGAATGCCACAATCTCACACTTATCTAGTTCTGTCCATTTTCAAAGAGCATCTCGAGCATTAATCCTCACAGGCGTCTTGGGAGCTGCTTTTGCCCTTATATGGAGAAATAGGACCATGGACCTACTCATCTTTTTTTTCTTTTAAGTCACTTGAATGCTAAGGAAAGGTGCCAGCCTGTTTAAACTCAGGCAGTGATGGGTGGAGCCCACCAGAACTCTCTTAGGTGAGGGAAGGGCCACGGAACCTAGACTTTATCTGACTATGGTGGAGAAGGTACAGGTCAAAACAAGGGAACCAGAGAGATAAGGAAAATATTCACTCCCTCTGTATGCAGTGGATGTGATCTGAACTTGCATACAAAGAACAACACTAGTGGAGACAGAATCCCCTTTATTCCCCACCAGGCCAGGTAGGGCCAACATGAATATCAGATCACACATTAGCATTCTGAACAAACTTGGCAGTTTGGGATTGGGATAAGCATTTGTAGATTGCATTTTTAAGGGGGCGGGGGGTATATTGGCTCATTACTCAGGTTAGATACAGCCAAACTCCGGGTGCACTGTGGGGATGTAGGCAGTTGGAATTCAGAGAAAAGAAAAACCAGCAAAAAGACTTTGCAATGTTGTGACATTGTAGGTGCGACCTGTTCAGCCCTAATGTGAAATGCATGGTCACACATGGCTGTGCTTCCGCAGCAACCCTTGCCCCCTATACACACACCTGTTCACACAGTGCTCTAGCTAGCACAACCCCACTCAGCAGCCCAGCTGGGGCAAACAAAAGCCCAACCTCCTCCTAGTTACCTAGCCTCACCTGCCTTCTCCCTCTGATGGAACCTTCTGCCTCTCAATAATAGTGTGATCCATATATCCCCTTCTCCAGTTACTAGAACCCTCCCCCGCTGTAATGACAAGCAGCTCTCACTTAGTCACTCATCTTGCTGTCAGACCCTTCATACCTAAATGTGTGAGGCAGGGTGTTGACCAATAATTGCTGGCTAGCATATATATAGAATGTGTATTATCCACACCATACATCTATTAGCAGGCATTAAGCACAAAAAGTGCAGCTGTTATATTGCCTAAATTGGCCTATACTTTTATTCTAATCCTAATCACACATGCTAAGTATCCCATTACACCTTGCATTAACGGAGGTAAGCTTTGGCTTCAATAGATAGGAAAGTTGTCAGGATGATGATTATTTTACCATGGCAGCAGGTATGCTGTTATTCTCATAGGCTGGCACTGGAATGTCTCAAAGGAAGGGGACAGGACATATGACTGTTCTATCCTAGTCCAAAACTAGGAGGAGTCTTCATGCCCTTGGGTACCTGGAATTCAGCTGTTCAGAACAACGAGATAAGGGGTACACCATGGCATCAGAAAACAACCAATCAGCTTTCTACCTTGGTGGAAGTGTAATTTCAGATGATGTACACAGTATCTTGTACTGAAACAGATGGCTTTAAGGGTGTAACTTTGGAAACATACCTTCTGCATAAGGTGGATGTGACATCACTGCATAAGACAGCTTCCCAGAGACTGGTACTGTATAGAACCTTTCTCCTGTACTACATTATTACTGGGTTATAGCAATATACCGGACTGACATTGGTTATTTGGTCTCTTGAGTATGTTGTGTAACAAACCAAAGTGTGGCTGAGCAATTGACTATACAATTTATCAACAAGGGCATATAGATGTTTTCTTTCCTACAGGTCCTATGGAACCAAGAGCTGGCCCTGACAGTTGCCCTTTTGCTGCCCAAGCAACAAGTATCCCTCACCCTACCCCCAACCAAGCTACTCTACCACAACCCTGACATAGGGATACAATCTCTAGGGGCAAGACAGTAGATTATTCTGTAAAGCCAGTTAGAATCTTGAGCTGTTTTCTGGGAGCGCTAACAATGGGCCCAATTAGAGTGGTGTGTTATGTGAAATGAACAGCTATCCACTAGACTGAGACTACAGATTTTTCACAACTTTAACAAGAGAGATGGAAACTTTTGTGAGCTAGGGGTGAAAGGTTCTCTAGCCCAGTCCCCATCCTCCACTGAGCCACTGGTCTGAAAGCAAAGCGGATGAGGGATTTCAGTTTATCAACTCCTACACCTTCCCCTGCATCATCAGCATTTCCAAACATGCTGAATGAGGACAATTCATTCACACAAGATCAGTTTAAAACAAAAAAAAAAAAACTCACTTGTTTTGCACCCAGGTTGTGTGTCCCAGAAGTGATCCTTTCATTCTGTTTTATGGATTAATCCACCAGGGACTGGGATGACATGCAGTGCGCTTCATCCATCTCTGCCTAATATTTGCTATAAACCCATGCATTCAACACAGAAATAGAAAATAGGTTAGTCTCAGAGCAGCAGCTCTGATGCCTGAGCCTGCTGGCTGGCTGGAGTAATTACTTTCTTTGCAAGCATATCAGAGCACTTTGTCTAATGCCAATGATGGTAGGGTTCTCCGTTTCCATTCCTCATTGTGAAATTAATCCTGCATTAGAGCAGTTTTTCTATAGTAGTCAGAGCAGCTAGTCTCTCAGCCTTTAATTACAATGGGGACAGCTAGTCAATGCTTTTTTTTTGAATGCCATGGCTGCATTTGCTTCCTTTCCATCTCAGTTTGGGAGTTGCCATTTGCTTCAATATTAATAGCCAGCTTTGAAAGTGATGGGATTTTGCAGCAATTTATTGCTGTCTTGATAAGTTACCTAATAACATTCCTGCATTTCTATGACTTCCCCGGCTCACCCAAAGAGGTGCGCGCATGCTATCGGTACAAAGGAATCTGTGCACACACCACTGGGATAGGAGAGCAGCAGCTGGCACACAGAGATATTACACAGCTGTGAGGCAAAGGGAAAATATTGACACTGCAGATATCTACTCTTAGGAAAAGTGTCATGAGAGCCTGAGGGCCAAATGTTTTAGGACCTGCTCCATCTCCATTAAAGTCAACAGGAGCAGTCATAGACTTGAATAAGAATTGGAGCAAACTGTCAAAAAGGAGGCCTGAGATCCAATGCAGAATGAAGTACCCTGATTTGAGTACTTAGCTACTGTAAACACACCCGCAGACTAGCTGCCTCATTACCCGTGTGTGTGTGTATAATCACCCAAACTGCACATGCACACACAGTAAGTGCTTGTGCAAACATGGGCACGCAGAGTCTTCAGGCTGACTTTTTCTTTAAGAGTTTGGCCCTTAATATGCCTACACAAAAGATATTTGCTTTTTAAAATCTTGACAAGAAGAGTGCTACCCCAAACAGTTGAACTGAGCTCTAGTTATGAAGACAGGATGCATTGAGATAGATGGGATTGGCAGCAGTAGTTCTAGCTCCAGTTATGGAGAATGGACAGTCCAAGCACTTGGCCACCGGCACATTAGGAGAAGGGTGACAATCTGCACCAATGTAAGTACAATCCAGTAACTTGCTGGAGTAAGCCATACTTTACATTGGTGCAGGAGATCATGGAGGTTAATTCTGGGCTTGCATAAGTGTAGTTACATCAGAGCAAGTTTCCCTGATGTAGAAAGGGCCTTGTAGCACAGCACACACTCACCCTTGCAGCACCTCCTGCTGGTCATCCTCAGGAATTAGCTCTTTGACCCAGGAGCACCCTCTGCAGACCAGTGATCTGCTTGCTCCCATGTCCTTCCTAGGACCCCCATGCCCTTATCTCAGGGTTCTGCCTCCTGCAGTACCCCCACAGTCTTACTGGGTTTCCCCACCCCAGGGAACCCCCACTCCCTATGCACACATCACCTCAGCCATGGCTGCTGCCAGTCTCTGTTTAGCCCCCACACCCTGGGGCAGACTGCAGTCTATCAGCCAATCATCATAGGCAAAGAGGTTTGGACTGGCTGCTTTTACCCACCCTCCAGATGCCCATCTGCAAGCCCAATGCCTAGGTGGGCCTAGAACTAGGCCCTGCAGCCTGGGGAGCTGCTGGCCTGGGGCTCCCCAGAGCCTAAGGCCTTTCCCCAGCCCTGCCTCACGCCACACCAGGCTAGGCTCCCTCTCTCTACAGTCTTATAAGGCCCAGTTGCTTAGTTTGGGGCATGGCCCCAGCTACAGCCACTTCCCTCAATCAGCCAGAGTTTTACCAGGCCCAGCCCCAGCCCTCTGCAGGGCTTTTCCAACCCCTCCAGGGTCAGAGCAGGTGCTCACCCCGCTACAGACCTTAAAAGTGACCTATAAGAAAAGAATATTGGAGTTGTGCCTTTTTTTTTTTCTTCTTTTTTGGCTGCTTTATGAGGGATAAAAAGGCCTAAAGATTTTGTATTTTAAAAAGGTTTATTCTCTGCCTAATTTTTACATTAGAAATTCATGTCTGCCTCATACCTCCAGCAAGACTCCTTGAATAACTGGAGAACTGCTAGGGGTATGACATCACACACACCAAAGAAAAGAAACCCAAGCAATTGGGAGAAGGAAGAGATTTTTAGGCTTTGTCTATACTAGCACTTTGGTCAGCAAAACTTACATCACTCAGGAGTGTTGAAAAAACCATACCCCGACCAACATAAATTTCACCGACAAAAGCACCAGTGTGGTCGGCACTACGTTGGCAGGAGAGTGTCTCTCACCGAAATAGCTACTGCCGCTCATTCGGGGTGGTTTAATTATGCCAGCGGGAAACCTCTATCTTGCTGGCATAGAGTGGTACACAGGAGCCTTTACAGCACCACAGCTGGGTCACTGTAAGGTTCGTAATCTAGACATAGTCTCTTTAAAGCTCTTTGTTTTCATTAACACTTACTTAACTCAAACACCTGCGAAACAATGGAAAATAAAGGTCTCTTTGTTAAAGAGGTAGTATCCCCACCTTCAGCAATGGGCTGAGAAATCTCCCCATCCACTTCTTTGGTCGCCAAGGCGACGTCCATTAAAAAAAAAAGAGACTTGGTATTTGCTGATACTTGTATGTTAAAAAAACCCCAAACTGTTTTGAAGGAATAAAACCCTTTTCCAGGTCTTTTTAAGTCTATCCTAAAGAAGCAAAGCAGGGTGCAACCAGATTTTTTTTTCAGCTTTTGGAAGTTGCTTTTAAAATAGGCTGGGTGCAAAAGGCCCCAGAACTCTGTGGAGCAGAGGTTCCCTGTGGCACCATTGACAAGCGTACACCTGGGAACCAGAGCATCCGCAGCAACCATGCATCCCAATGGGACATGGCAGCTGCAGCCAGGGGTGCATCCGCACAAGGCGGAATGAGGGAGAAAACGTGAGGCCTTTGCTCTCATTCCTAAGCAGCTTGGTGGCAGGTGTCACACAAGGCTCAGTCCCTACTCTGTTTTCTGTGGAAGACAAAAGCCAGCAACAAAGCACTAATTAAACAACATCCATGAGGCAAAAAGCCCAGCTAAATGCTTTTTAACTGCAGGACAAAGGCTGCTTCTCTGCCTAATTACACAGAGAAAATGAAAAGAACTTAAAAATTATAAATCATCACACAAGCAAATTAAAAGGAGTGGGGGCGAGAGCCAATGGAAACTTGAATGTATATCTGCATACAGCGACTCGGGCAGCAGCTATAAAAGGGTGAAGATAATGGAAGGTATTTACTGTGGCTTCCCAGCCTCAGCCCGTAAAGAGAAAACTCTTCTCCTCTGACATCTTCCTCTGACAATCTCCAAGCACTGTGGACTTGGAACTCATACTGCACAGGGGATGGATCACTTGACGATTGACTGTTCTGTTCATTCCCTCTAAAGCACCTCACACTGGCCACTGTCAGAAGACAGGACATTGGGCTACATGGACCATTAGTCTGACCCACTATGGCTGTTTTTATGTTCTTATGGCAGAGCGAACATAGCCTGACAACCCACAAGGAGGTCCCACAGGTCAGCACTATCATCCTCATTTAACAACGGGGCAAAATGAGGCACAGGGAAGGCAAAATGGCTTACTTACCCAAGCTGGCAGGGGCAGGAGTGAGAACCCAGGAGTCCTGACTCCCAGTCCCCCATTGCAGTCCCAGGACAATTCTCCTGTTCCTTTCAAGTGAGCTGTAGTCCCACACACTCTGTAGGACAAATTCTCCTGTACAGTACAGGCAGGAGCAACGCCTCCCCATCGCAAAGGGACAGTGGGGTGATGCTGTGGGGTCTGTGTAGGGTAGGCAAAGGATAGCCCTTCATGTGGTTGAGACTTTTAGGACTGGGGATGGGAGATCAAGTCCTTCACCTCTACATTAGCATTGTCCCAATCCTGTGGCTCTTCAGTGGCTTATGGGAAATAAGTGGGTGGCCTCCTGCTTTCTATTGCACCTCTGCCCATGTCACCAAAGCACCATCTCAGCTAACAGCAGCTGTCCGCCCAGTGGCAAGAGTGGTATGTCTGGTGACTGCTGACCCAGGCTGGATCCCTACATTCATGTTAATGGGAGCAGGGTGCAAGTGAAGACTCAGGGGAGCTGAGCTTTCTCCTCTCAGTTTGCCAATGGAAATCATAAACATGCCCCAAAGTGCACCGAGAGGCCCTTAGTTTCCTCCTGCATCACTCACTCATGCCAGCTGCCCCACTGAGTGAGGTTGTGCCATTCACAAAGTGCTGATAGTCATGGCCCCAGAGACAGACACGTCACCTTCATGCCTCTGCAATATAGTTATTTTTGACACAGAAATTATAGGCTATTTATTAAGTGGGCAGCTGTCTGGACAGAGCTCATCTTGGTGAGAAGGAAAGAAACACTTCAGCCAGAGAATAACCAATGGGGAAGTGAAGAGATTTGAGTGAGGGGTGAACCAGCAGTATTCATGGAGGGAGACCTTGTCTCATACTACGAGAACAAAGATGGGGAGACCTCCACTACATGAAACTAATGGCTGGGAAACACAGAAACAATCAAGGGAAATGCTTCTTTGCACAGCATAGAGTCAACCTGTGGAAATCCCTCCAGCAGGAGGTCACTGAGTCAAACATTGCATCTGGATTTCAAAAGGGGCTGGCTACCCTGTGACAGAAGAGAGAAGAGATGTGGCCAAATTCTCTGCAGGGCTTTGAACATCTCAACCAGATAATCTATGGGACTGAAGAACGCGGCAAGCAGCGGTGCCAATATTTTTGGTCACAGTGGAAAGCAAATTATACATGTGTCTGCAATATAATGTGGGAGCAAACAGCTAATGCAATTTGGGGAATGAGTATGGAGAGGCACCACATCATGGAGCAACGAGGTTTCTTTCTATACGGCCTCACTGAGACCATTCCTAATGCCTGACCCAAAGCCCACTGAAGTCAGTGGAAAGACTCCAAAGGGTTCTGGACTGGGTCGCTAGAGCACTGGATTCATTTTTGGGTACCACACTTTTTGGAAGATATTGACAAATTGGAGACATTTTGGCAAAAGGGCAGCAGAGAGTGTTTTGTCTAATGGTTAAAGCATAGATTTTGGACCAGTTGCTTGACTGTCCTTGCCTCCCTTGAGTTCCCTAATTCTCCTTGGAGTAGTTTAGCACACTTCCAGATTCTGGAATGAATATGCGGACTCAGACTACAGGACAGATTCAAACAAGCATGATTGGGAAACTGCTGCTCAGCCTAAATGATCCCCGTTCCAGACGTGCCCCACATGCTCATTGTCAATCACATCATTTAAGCCTGATTACTTCTGCTAGCTGTAAGGAATTGGAGACGGGCTCTCCTTAGAAATGTTATGAGCTCTGCGTGGGAATCAATATTTCATTTCTCTCCTTTATCAACAGGGATCAGGGAGGAAAAGAGCAGCGATGTGAAGCAATTAAAGAAAATGGAAATGATACAGGAACAAGCCAAAGTCGGAACGAAATCTGTGACATCGGTTGGGGGTCGTTGAAGTGAGAGCTCAGCACACTTCAGAAAGCATGCTGAAAGGACTGGAAGGGCTCTGAAATATTTAGAGACACAGGGAAATATGAAAGTAAAAAGCCTTTGGATGCCTGTTTTTGTAAATGTGGTTTTATCATTCCAGTGAGTTAAATGGGGGTGTAGTAGCTAGTTCAGCTCTTGGTAGCTGGGGATAAAATGAACAAGCACCTGGAGACCCTTCATAGGGGGTGTCACGGTTCCTTCCCCACTCTGAACTTTAGGGTACAGATGTAGGGACCTGCATGGACACTTCTAAGCTTAATTACTAGCTTAGATCTGATACACTGCCATCATCCAGAATTCCAGTGTCTGGAGCACTCTCTGTCCCCCCCAAAACTTTCCCCTCTCTGGGTTGCCTTGAGGGACTTCACCAATTCCCTGGTGAGTCCAGATCCAATCCCCTTGGATCTTAAAACAAGGAAAAATCAATCAGGTTCTTAAAAAGAAAGCTTTTAATTAAAGAAAAAAGTAAAAATCATCTCTGTAAAATCAGGATGGGAAATACTTTACAGGGTACTTAGATTCATATAGCTCAGAGGACCCCCCTCTAGCCTTAGGTTAAAAGTTACAGCAAAAAGAGGTAAAATACTCTCAGCAAAAAAGGAACATTTACAAGTTGAGAAAACAAAAATAAGACTAACACGCCTTGCCTGGCTGTTACTTACAAGTTTGAAACATGAGAGACTGATTCAGAAAGATTTGGAGAGCCTGGATTGACGTCTGGTCCCTCTTAGTCCCAAGCGTGAACTACCCCCAAAAACAAAGAGCACAAACAAAAGACTTCCCTCCACCAAGATTTGAAAGTATCTTGTCCCCCTGTTGGTCCTCTGGTCAGGTGTCACCCAGGTTCACTGAGCTTCTTAACCCTTTACATGTAAAAGAGACATTAACCCTTAACTATCTGTTTATGACGGGGGGAGAGAGAAAACATCTGGCATCTTAGACTGTCTTCTGGCAGTTATGGAAGAGCACCAGCCCCACTCAGAGGCACCCAACTGACACCGGGAAAAGGACAGATATTAACACCCCAGGGGAACTGTATAGTCTACTTGTTGGCTTTATTGGTGACAAGATAGTCCTGTGGTTAGGTTACGGCACTGGAATGGACTTTAGGAGAGCTGACTTCTGCCCTCAAGCTCTGCCACAGATTCCTCAGGTGACCTTGGGTAACTGAGTTAGAGCCAGATTTTCAAAAGAGGTCAGCACCTATAACTGATCTCTCCAAGTCTCAGTTCTCCATCTGTCAGATGGACATCATAACACTTCCTTGGGCCTTTGAGAAGCTCAATGCTGGAAATTTGTGACACACTGTCTAATAAGGGGATGAGCCCCAAAGAACAGCCTACTATACTGTTCCTTTTTTTGATCTGAATTCAAAATTCTGGGTCCTGCAGGTTATAGCCAATATTCAAGGTTCTGCGGATTGTTCTGGTTTGGAAGGGAAATTGAGGATGGAGCCAGGTATCTTTGATGCAATCCTGATAATTTACAAAGAATGTACAACGTCCTGTTTTCCTGAACACACAGGGATGGAACAACAGGAAATAGTTTCTTTATCATAGTTCCAAGCCTCTTTCAGCCAGCACTCAACCACAAAAGTTCTCCCTAGGCTCTTTCTCAGGTTCACGCTCCCAGTTCTTGCTCTGACCGCGTCCTTGGCTTTTTGTTCCTTCTCTTTCAGTCTGTTTCTGTGATCTTATCTCACTGCTTCTCTCTCACACACACACTCCCATAAAACCCTTTTGTCCACATGTGTCTTGCATGTGCCTGTGTTTTGGGTGGAATCTGCTATTGTTTCAGTTTTCTGGTTCCAAAAAGGAGCTAATGGCTTCTTACAATTACTTTAAATGAAGAGCAAAGATTATATTCACCAGTTTCAGTGAAGTTTAACCCAACCTATAACAATGGCAATCTTTAGTATTTTCCAGTGTCCTGCTGTGTACAAGACTATACAGGACCCTGGGTGTTACATATGTGTAATCACCTATGTACCTCCTGTACATAATCTGCAAGCATAAATTAGGGGCATATGTTGGCAAATTTTGTCAATTTATATTAATCATTTTCTACTTCAAGAATAATGACACTGGGCCAAATTCTCCCACCCTGACTCACACTAAGTAGCACCTTGCTCCACAGGTGATCCCATTAAAGTCAGAACTGTGGTGAAGTGAGGTGCTACAGACTGTGACCTATTGGACTGACCTGGGCTGATGGAGAAGGAAGGATCATTCAAAGCGGCAATGAGCTGATTGGAGATTTGCATGTGTTTTACAAATGATTTTTATGTAGGCCCCAGCCTTTGGAGAAGAGCTTTATAAAAATCTAAATAAGGCTGAGCTAATGACTGATCGCTCAAGGGTCAAAACACCTACAAATTACATTGTGCTGAGCAGCAGGCAGCAGAGCAAAAGGACTTTCAGATTCTGTCAATGTTAATATGTGACTCCCATCACCACCGAATCTGAGCACCCTACAATTATTAATGTATTTAGCTTCAATTTTCACTAGAAAGAAAAAGTAAACTTCTAGCCCTTATGGTTGCAGAGAAAATCTTGAAAATGTGACCTGAGTGCACCCTAAAGTCTGAGAAACTCAAGGCAAATAAAACACTCAATGTATTAATTTTGTAAATCTCCTGACTTTTATGCCAATCTCATGATTTTTGCAGCCTGACTCATGACTTTGTTAATACTTGGTTTTGGCAATACTAGGGCAGGGTGAGATGGCTCTGTTTTATCTGTTCCTTTGGGAGAGCAATTTTGGGGATGTGGAGATATTGCAGATTTTGGTCCGGTCTACACTTAAGTTTTACTCGTGCAAATATGTTGGTTAGGGGTGTGATTTTTTCCTTAACCAGTGTAGTTATACCAGTACAATCCCTAGTGTGGACATAGTTATACTTGTATAAAGGTGCCTTGTATTGGGGTAGTTATTCCCCTTCCCTAATGTGAATAGCAGTATCAGTTTAAATATAATTGTATCCGCAGTAGGGGGTTGTATCGCTTTAACTATCCTCATTGAAATGATAAATATTTATAATCAAGCGCCATTTGGCCCTTAGGGGTCCAGGCTTTTGACCTCTGTGTCAGAGTTGCCTGTATATGTCTGGGCTTTGCCTTGTTACTCTATTTGCCTTTGTCTTTAGCGACTGAAATTGGTTTATCCTATTTGGTTCTTTGGGGCTTGATATGCTGTAGTAGAGTACTGGTGCCACTGTAGTTACAGTATTGAGGTTGTTCAGTGTTTCCTGTTTCAAGGTTGACTCTTCTAAGTGCACTAAAATCCCCATGCTTATTCAGATTGTCTTGAAATTTGCTCTGCTTCATGGGGTACTGAGCCATGTTAGTGCTCCAAATATGGGGTCAGCTGAGCCTGGGGTTCCTGAGATATAGGCCTCCTGCTCCAAAAAAACTCAGCATTTTACACTCAACTGGTTCTTATGCTGGGGCTCAAACTCTGGTTCCAATTATCAGAGGGGTAGCCGTGTTAGTCTGGATCCATAAAAGCAGCAAAGAGTCCTGTGGCACCTTATAGACTAACAGACGTATTGGAGCTCGAGCTTTCGTGGGTGAATACCCACTTTGTCAGATGCATGTCTGGTTCTAATTATCTCACAACTGATCTCAGTTGGTCAACATTTATCTCAGCTAGCGTATGGCCCCTGCTGCCCCTTTGGGGAAACAATACTGAAACAGTTATTGTTGTCCTTTGTTCACTGTTTCACGCCTACCTTTCCAGGCAGTACTCTGTGCCCAAATAGCTTTCTCTCACGGCTGCATTAGCAGCACATCTGTCATTGTCTGCTTGGCTTTTTTGCTGCTTCTCCCACAAACCAGTTCTACTGATCCAAGCCCCAGCCCCTACATTCGAAACCCCTTGGGCCACAAAGTTCAGCTTCTACTCAAGCTTTTCCATGTGCCTGTGTTTTCAGTACTAGTGCTATTGTTTCAGTCACTTCTTTATGTTTATCTGGCATGAAAGATCATTGTTACACCCAATCCACAGCAATGAGTTTTAACCAGACCACAGCATTACTAAAGGAAGAGATTAGCTCTCTACAATGGTTCATGCTAAACCTCGTGAGCCAAAGAGATTGAAATGCACATTTGCAGCAAGCCTAGGCCAGGATTTTTCCTGGCAGCCTATTGTCATAGTAGCTGGGTGGTTGAAGGGGGTACAACAAAGTCACTGACCTTAAGCTACGCCCATGCACTGAGTCTGAACCCTGGCCTTGGCAGGAATCTGCAAATGATCTGTAAACATGTTGCTACAGATCAAGGGTTGTTGGGGGTGTTTTTGTTTTGTACTTTTGGCAAATGTGACCTGCTAATTTAGAAGGGGCTCTAACTCTTTTCTAGTATCAGAGGGGTAGCCGTGTTAGTCTGGATCTGTAAAAGCAGCAGAGAATCCTGTGGCACCTTATAGACTAACAGATGTTTTGGAGCGTGAGCTCTCGTGCGTCTGACGAAGTGGGTATTCACCCACGAAAGCTCACACTCCAAAACGTCTGTTAGTCTATAAGGTGCCACAGGATTCTCTGCTGCTTTAACTCTTTTCTGAAAGCTAATAAATGACACGTGCTCTGTGCCCATATGTGAGTGGGACTGCTGGGCATGTTGCTACTTTTTCACCTGGGGGATTATCATAGCAGAGTGCTTGCACTGGCTAATCAATTAGTATTGGTTCACTAGGAGGAAGATGAATGACAATTTGGATAAAATAATCACTGTCCTGAACAATGGAGCTCACTGTGATCTAAAGAGCAGTTGGCTCCTGCTGCACAGCATGTGAAGTGCTTATAACATTTTTAGATTCTTAAAACCTTTTTTGGTGCAGAGATGGGGACCAAGGGTGGGGGGCTTGGAGCAGTAAGGAGGAACGGGGGGTAGGGGGATGAGCCGTGCTGTGTTAGTGGGGGTTGAGAGAGTGCAGGGAGCAGTGGGCGAATAGAAGGAGAGGAGTTTGGGGCTGTGGCAAGCGAAGGAGGATTTTTGGGGATGGGTGGCAGGGAAGGGAAGAGGGGTGTGGCCCTCAGGCCAGAGAGGAGGGTGGGAGTGAGAGAGCAGAAAACAGAGATGGAGGGGATGTGTTGAGGGGTGACAGGCAGAGGTACTAGGAGGAACCTGTCGGGGGACCTGTTATCCCCATATTCTCTCCTCCATGCATGTGCTGGGATGCAGGGATCTGAGACCCTCTCCTTATTCCCCATGTGTGTGCCAGGATCTGGGGGTCCACCCCCTCTGGAGGGATCTGAGCTACTCTGTCTGTCCCCCTGTGTTTGTGTTGGGGTCTGGCGGACCTTCTGCTTCTGCAGGTGTCTAAAACCCCCTCTTTCCATGTGAACCAACATTTGGAGAAGTCCTGCCCCTGCTGGCTGGGGAGCTGAAAACTGGACTGCTCGGAGCATGCACCAAGCACACAGTGCTGAGACAAAGGTGAGGAGTTGAGGATGGGCATGCCTGGTACATAGCACAAGCCCCCAAGCACTGACACGTGGAGGGGGGGGCATGAGTGAACCCACTGAAATGAAGGGAGCAGTTCCTATGTCTCAGGCTGTGTTCATCTATAGGCAGCATTCACATTCAGCTGAGAACATCTCATTTAAGAGGAATGGGCCACAGGTAGATCCCATTCCCCAGCTATATGTTAGGCCTAAGGACTCTGCAACTCCACTCTCCTGCCTCCAGCTGGTACATGCACTCCTCACGATGCTACCAGAGACAATTGATTGTTTTTTTTCTTTAAAGACCAACTACATTAAATGCCCCCAACCTCTGTTGATGCAAAGTTCAGGTTGCCCTGTGGTGACTCCCGCCTTCCCCTACATTTAAACCTCTGAAAACTAGGAAATGAAGTTAAGGTCCTTGCCACCCTGGCAATGCAGCTGTCATGCCTTCTTTGAGCAATACCCCAGCGCACTAGTAACACACACACTAGCATTCTCCCCATACAGATGCTAAGGAACACTTGGGGAACAGAGCACACGAGTGCCACAGGAGAAGGTCTAACACCTTCTCTTGGCTATGGCTGAAGTCAAGTTTAGCTGTGGCACAGCGAACAGGAGTTGCTCCACACAAACCGCCCCAGACTTGCTAACTGGGACGACCCCTTCAGCCTTGTCCTGAGGATTCGTCCTGAGACGTTGTCTTCACTCACCCTCCCTAAGCCCCAGAGTCCACAGCCATGTCTGCCACCAGGCTGCTGGCAATCCCCAGGGCACGCAGATACCCGCGTGCACTTCTGGAGACCCAACCTACAAAACTTGAATCTGATCATATGAAGTACACAAGCCCCTCTCATCATATCACAGTTACAGCTCTGCCAAGATGCGCCAACTCATCCCTCCACCATTCAATTCACCGTTCTGCTCCGCCTCAGACAGGAAAGGCAGCAGGAGTGCGTGGAGACAAATGTGGTGACACAGATCTGCAGAGCACAACACAAACATGTTCTTATAGAACATCTCATCCTTCTTATTAGGGCATGCCTTTTCCTGAACCATTCCTAGTGGCCATGGCCACCAGTTCAAGGCTCAGGGCCGCCCAGAGGATTCAGGGGGCCTGGGGCAAAGAAATTTCAGGGGCCCCTTCCATAAAAAAAAGTTGCAGTAACATAGAATACTATATTCTTGTGGGGGTGTCATAAATGGATAGGTAAGGTAAGGGTTAAGTTTCTTTTACCTGGAAAGGGTAACCAAACACCTGACCAGAGGACCAATCAGAGAACTGGATTGTT